>NC_139353.1:62991288-63103788 GCF_055883805.1 Amblyomma maculatum
ACGTAAGCAACAACAATATAAAAAGCGGTTGCGAGCAGATTTATTGAGCTCTGTTGTAACCTGTTCGTTAAACCAGTGAGGTTACCAGTCTGCAGCGACAGTTCCGGAGACCTGATATTGGTAGAAGACTATTTTGCCTCTACCAAAAATCGGCCGCCGCGGTCGGGATTCGATCCCGCATCCTAGGGCAAAGCAGCCGAGCGCTCTAGCACTGCACCAACACGCTGGGACTTACCGGGAATAAAAGCATGGGGGAAAGCAGAAGGAAATATTAGGCACATTTACCACCACGCCACTGCTGGCCTATACCTTGTACAATCAGCAGCGCTGGCGCTGATGGGCGCCGGAACGCCTGCGTGCTGGAATATGACGGCCACGTGGCGCCATCTGTCGCCAACAAGGCGAGCTGGGCGCGCGTAAACACGGTATGCCGGTAGGGGTAGAAAGCAGCGGTAAGCGGTAAGGGTATGCTAAAAAGCTCTAATAACGCACCGCACAGTTCTCTTGTAACGTCACCCGACGGCATTTGATTTCCAGCCTCAATTTATGTCCCAATTTTGTTTTGCTCCACGCCACAGCACTTGTATCTGCAAGCACAGATTTATTAACTAGCGGCGCATAAAGCCAGTTTTACTGGGAACAGAGTCTGCAGGGAGGATTTTTGAGAGCAAGCAACTTACGAAAATAATTCCGAAACGGGCCTAACAGATAGAAGTGGCGCCATCATACACACCATGATGTTACCACACCTATTCAGACGAAAAGAATGAAAGGAAGTGACGTCATCAGACTGGAGGTCATATTTACCAGTTAAGATGTATCATCCTATCACCCGTTCTGCCACCTAGATACCATGAGGAAAACAGCTAATCATGAGTTAGGTTATCCGTAGATATGTTTCATAATGCAATGACCGGTGTGTACCGCTCCACGATCATAAGCACGAAAGCATTGCATAACATTTACTATAGCGGAATCTACATCTTATGAAGCTTTATCATTTCCCCTTACTTGAAATGAAAAAAAAAAAAACGTTTTCCTGCAATTTGGCCTCATATGATTGGGGCTTTGTTTTTGCTTTCAAGATTAGAAATTTAATAAATTCATTTTAATGCGGACGAATTGAAATGTGGGGCTGGACAACGTATTTTTATTCGTGGATACGTGCACTGAAACTAATAAAAGTATTTTTGATCTTGAATAGCACTTTTTTGCTTGGATTTAGACATTTATTGCATGTATATTATATAAACCCGTATCGCGCTTTACCGAGTTTTACCGGACCTGTTTATTCCTATATGTCTTAACGTTGGGACCCGTCCTGCATAATGCTTAATCGGGTTTATAACAAAAGAGTATAATCTTAAAACCGTGCAAATAATTTTGAATATAATACTCTTATTGGACAAGTTATGTCTATTATGGAGGGTTATACATGTAGGAAAGGGAAAACCATGTCAGATATGGACCTCGAATCAACCCGACCGGTCCGATATGGTGATTTCCAGTATGCAAACCGAAGGGGACAGATGATGTCTGGTTATTAACTCGAACCGACAGATCGACGAATCTACAAGCAATATACCCTGCAGCTATCACAATATTATGGTGTACCTTATTTCTGTTACCGAAGGAGAGCTTTCAACCCGAACGTGCAATGAACAACGTGACGTTTCACCAGCGAACGAAAAAATATGATCGAGCATAACTAACACATATCTCTGACGACCGAAATATGCACTGATACCGCATATCAGGCAACGCTTCCTTGAGTGTTTACATATGCATAACGCAAGTGCATTTGTTTGCATCGCAGCCCTGTTAGCAGTATGTAAACCTAAAAAGTGCAGAATGACATCAATTACTGCGACATATATTTCAGCATGGTTTACATGCGTCTCAAGAAGATAACAAAACAGCCAGTACTAGAAAGTTAGAGTAATCCGAAATCTGCCGGCTAAAGGTATATTGATAACCCATTGTGATAGGCTAGGAAAAGGATCTGCGTGTTTAAGGGGTGATCGTTGAACTATGACAGCCATTTCTACCCATGAGATAAAGATACAAATTGCGCAACAGGAACTTACGCTAAATACGTAGCAATTTATCGTATTTACTAGAATTTGGCCAGGAACAGAACAATACTGTTTTGAAAATAGGTGCACTTGAGTTTATCGATGTATCGAAAGACGTGACCAATTTGAACTTTTGCCAGTTAGATGTATTGCATGTATCGGTTTCACAAATAGGACAGCTTGCACATTTGTGAAATAAAGGCAATGAGTGCAAAAACATTGCTAGGAGAAGTTGTTAAATGCCCGGCTGGGGCTCCGAAGGGTACTGTTTCGAATTTTAACTTGGGCTCAATTATTTGTTCGGCTTGTGAAGAAACCAGCCTATTTGTTTTGTGTTTCATTTTTCTTTTTGAAATGTAGCCCTGTTATTTTACAACTCTGCATGCTTTTTCCGGCCCGACGCCATTTTTTTTTGTCTCCAGAAACCAGCCCACTGGCTCATACATGAAATCCCGAAACCACAGCTTCGCCGATTTCACGTGCGTTCAGCCTGTACAATATTCGGCATGAAACATACACAATAATTTTAAGTAGAGGTTCAATCAAATTCTCAGTTTTAATGCCTTTTTGTAATTTACAAAATTAGCATTGTAAACTAGTGTAGCGAAAAAAGGGAAAGTGTTTTCTCCTAATGAAATTTAGTTTTCAGTTCAGGACCACTTTAGAGTTTGTTGAGAGCTGAGCTCTTTGGGTTGCATCATGTGGGCGGCCCGGCCGCACAGCGCACGTTCGCCCTTTAGTTGTGTCGTAAAGCAGCAAAACACACTGTTTCAGCCATAGGTTAGTGAAAGCATGCATCTTGCGACTTGAATGAAATTCAGACAAGCAAGCCATTTGTTTTCGGAATAACTAAATACTCAGTCTCGATCAATAGAAGGCGTCGAATTGGTATTTACAATACGTGCCATTGTGCTTAAAAGGATCCCGTACCTTTCTTGCTCCGATGTTTATGCCTCTCGCCGCCACTTAATCTATTTACCTGGTAACATTTAGGATGATGCGCACCTATAAAAACTTCTTTTTCTTTTTCTTCCGGCCAAACTACACCAACGTAGAGCCTTTATCAAAAGTTTACAGCCCAGGGAGTCTACTTCTGAGCCATACTATGTGGCTCGTAAAGCAAGCATTACTAGGTTTCCATACTTGCTGAAGGCAATTTTTTGTTCTACTCTCTCCAGTGGCTAGGACTTTCACAATTATTACAGAAGTTATATTATACGGCTTAAAAGAAACTCCTCTGGGCTGCAAATATTTGATAAAGGCTATAGATCAGATGATAACGTAATCAAGCTAAGCTCGTTTTACTGTCTTCTAGTTCCAGCATGCAATCGTATAAGGCTGAGCTACATGCACGAACGAACAGAAATGCATGTGTCGCCTGGCTCGTCACTCGGATCTGCCGAAATTAAACAATTCGCCTGTTCGCCCGGAAGTGCATGCGTGATCAGCCAATCGCGAAGCGCACGTCACTGCCGCTCATTTCGCACGCGTTTGCTCTGTTGCAGCGTTGCATTTTGATTGCATTATCGGTTACATTTTTCGCTTTGTAAGAACAATGGTTAATGACCAAGGATTCAAAGAACGTCTGATCCCCCCCCCCCCCCAAAAAAAAAAAAAGCAAGAGATCACGTGACTACTCGTATAGTGCACGTTAGCACTAGTTAGGCGCTTCAAATCCATTTTATTTTCTATGTTATCGCACAATACCTCAACTCTTGCAGTCGTTATGACTGTTGCATTTCCCCAATAGTCTGCGGTGTGTTGCGCCTGCAACACAGAGCGTCGTCACCGTTTCGCGTTGCCGTCGGTTAGCGCTGTCCCGCACATGTATCTTGCCCAGTAAGCGACGGAGCGAACCATGATCGCTTTCACTGAGCCGCTCGTCGCGTCGCTCTTTTTTTCGCTCAGATGTAGCTCATTCTTTATTTAACTGAAATCAATATCGGTGCCGGAAAGGCTTCGTTTGATGTATTGGTAGCGAAATATCAAGAAAATCGATGCACACATTCACTTACACGGAATGCTATAGACATGATGCACATGCAGCTTTGCTCTCCTCCCCCCTCACAACCATGTCTTTCCGTGTACTAAGAACAAACGCGCTTTTTCTCCTCAACGCCGTTGTTCTGTATCTTCGAGATCGCCCTGCAACAACTGAGTGCATTTTCGCATTTAGGTGTTACTGAGCATTCACTACACGAAGCAAAATCACCTTCAACACCTTGTGTTAACCATACTCTTCATAGTTTATTTCTATAGGTGAAATCAAATTCCCGTAGAATGCATTATAGGCATTATAGTGCCTAAGAACTGGAAGCATCCTCGTATGCATATAAAGATGAGTTGCAAGAAAGAGCACCATTAGACTTGATGTTTGCCATGATGAGGCTTGGGCTTTAGGATTCTGAGGCTTCCTTTGAAGCTTCATCTGAATGCTTTCCGGCTGTAGTGATTTGAAGGGGACCGAATTTACTTTATATTTCCTTTAATTCCACGTGTGTCGGATATATTTAGTTCTAAGTGCTTTTTTGTCCCACATGTGCCTCTATAGTTGAGAATAAAAAAAATTGGAATAAACAAGTGCCTAGGAAGATCACGCTGCTGCTTTAGCATGGTGCGCTGATGCGTAGCAGAGGGCTGTTGGGTGTTGCTTGTGGTCGGTCAATTCTTGTAAAGATGCAAGACGATCAACGATCTGTGCTGAAAAAGAGGTCTTTAGAAGGACGAGTTAAGCTTGTGCATCATCGCTTTGGGGGACTAGGCGGTGATTCGCTGGTCATATAGGCGGAGAAGTGCCCCCTTTTCACGGAAAGGAACTACAAGCCGCCTGCGGCTTAAAACCACAAGAATTTAAGAGGAGAGCGCCACGCTTCCAATCTGAGTAGAAGCAGCTCGCCTTCCTGACGCATTGTCTGACAGGAGGTTGAGCGAAGCATGTATTCAACTGGCACCTTGTTGATGTCGCCGCCGCGCGATCTAACCTCAACGTGCAACGGGTTTGCGACCAGTTACAGCGTACCCGATGACTCGTCCTACTGTCCTGACCGCCATCGTTGAACTGGTGCCAGCCCGTTGACCTCCTTCCCAGTTTCCTTTACCGGTCCCGAAGATCGGAACGTTGAAACTCGCGTTCATTCCTTGAATTCAAAAGGCGACCAGCGCTTCTTCCTGCTTCGACATTTCGAACTGCTGACGGCTCAAAAAGGATACCGAGGCTATGAAATTATCGGTATTGTCGATAAACATTCTTTTACCTCACCATCGCCTTGACCACTTTGGCACTCAGCTCTGTGAAGCAGTCGCAGTAGACATCTGTTATGCCACGAATACAAATTAAACCTAATCCAAACTGCTTTTACTGGTCCGCATCGAGACTATAGTGTGCGCCAACTAACTTTCAGCGACGAAACTGGCCCAAGAGTAATATATTTCTTTATTTTGCGTTGTCTTGTATAGCTTCGATTGGCAGGCGAAGACTTTGACTTTGCATCGAATGATAGAACTTCCCGGGCGTTGCAGTTTCATTAGGGTCAGGCCAGCCATGCAATGCATTCGGTGTGGAGGTCTTGTACTCGAAGCCCATACCACCACCGCTTTGTCCTTAGCACCTTCTCTATCTGACCACACGGGCAATCAGAGGAAAAGCGAATGCCTTTGTTCTCAACACCAAACCAGCTGCAGAAGTTTTCCCTCATCGCTCCCTCATTTATGACTCGAACCGAGCACGTCATCGGCGGCCGGAGAGAGCTGCGTTTATTCAGCTCACGGAGGCCGCAGCCGCATCAAGTGCATCGCAGTGGTCTCCCTTTTGTGTCCGCCCCACTGACACAACTCTCTCTTCCAGATGAGTTCTTGGCTGAATTCGAGGCTCTGCTATTTTCCGGATACGTCTGAGCTCCAGCTTACAGTAGGGACGGAATGCCTATCAATGACACTACAGGCTGTACTTTCGGGTCCAGCTATGCGTGCGTCATGAAGGTGGAGAGACAAAGGATGGCGAAGCGCCGAAGGTTACTGAACCATCGGTCGACATTATGGGCAGTGCTAATAGCGTGAAACGGCCATTGTTACAGGCGCCATCGGAATGTCTTCGCGATTTCAGTGAACAGTGGCAGGCAGACTTTACAGATTAAGACGACAATGTTGTGTGAGTGACAGTGCGCGCCGGGCCACAATCAGCCGCAAGCGAATCCGGCAAACGTAAAAATGCTGAGGGGCGTGTGGTTGTACATCGGGGCTTTGATCTCAGGTGCTATTGGTGACTTACATGCAACACTGTGAGTCCATGCCTCTCTATTGTGTTGGTTTGGTAGAGAAAGAGGGGGGAGGGGAGAGATTCGAATTCATTGTTTACACAAAGCGTTTTCTTCCTATATTGCATCGTCATAGACCAGGGGATGAAGATGGGGGACAGAATGTGGCAGGAAGATGAAGAAGACTTGGTATGCTGAGGTATTGCTTTGCTTCTAGTCGCCGACCCTTTGGTAGAGTAACAGCGCATGAAGTCATGACGTTCAAAATATCTATGTTCGCTCAATGCTTGCCCGGGAAGTCTTCTTTTGTGTGAGAAAAAGACGTAAGAAACTGATCACTCTCCAATTTCTTGTAAATGACATTTACCATTGAATGTTATTCATAGATTATACAACTCTCGTGCATTTCAATTCATTGCGTATGATATTTCATTGCGTATGATGGTTGCTATTTCCAAGACGGCATCTCAATAAACTTGTTTTAAACGCTATCATTGATGTGCTGCAGTCCCCATTGCCTTCCTTTCTTACATATTTCTCTAAGTAATAAGAAGCTCTGCAGAGACCTCGTCAAGACATCCAGCCTAATATTTCATAAAAGTGGATCATTATATCCACGATGTTGAGGGCATACGTGCGGCTTCAATGGTTGCCGGCAATAAATATTACTGTCACCTTATTTTCGATTTTTTTTTCTGGATAATGCCTTACCTGAATTTGTTTATTGCCTGGAAATAAAAAAAAAAGATATCTTTCTGCAGAAATAGGTTAGCTATGTTGGCAGCTGGGATAAAAAAATATGCCTTTGAAGCGTAATTCTCTCCTTTAAATAAAAACAAATGCTATTTGACCGGAACACGACAGAGAGAAAGAGATAATGAGAGAGCGATAACTTTTATTTTTCACACAGAGTGACAATTCAGCACTTCGGGGAATAGACACCGAAGGTTAGGACAATTGCCTTAGTTGCAGGTCGGTAGTCCTTGGCCCGGCGGCATTTTCGGCCACTCCAACAATTTTTTTGTTGGACTCGGGTTCGAGCTTCGCAGAAGGGTCTCCCAGGCGTCTTTTTATGTTTTTAATCCTGTCTGTTGACTTCTCAAGTTCCCATATTATGTGATATAGCGATTCTCTTTTATTACATGATGAGTATCTGTCTTATCTTTCTACCGGCCATATATTGTTAGCCAGAACTTTGTTTTGGTAGGTATTTGTCTGTATCTTTCTGCACACTATTGCTTCTTCTTTTCCTAGCTTGGGGTCTGGTGGTTGTAGTACCCTCCTGCTTATTCCGTAGTGCTCTGTTATTTCGCCATAGTTTGTCATATCCTCTCGTTTGCCTTGCTCCGGTGTCACTCCTCCAGCCCTGTGTGTGAATCCTCCGGCTAGTTGGTGTAGCGCTTCGTTTCCGGGCACGCCTTTATGAGATGGCTTCCAAAATAGTGTGCCTCTCTTTCTGTACCCTTTTGATCGAAAATTCTACCCGCGGTCTTCGCTATGACTACTACGGTGTAGCTCCTGATTGCGCTTTTGCTGTCAGTGAGAGCGGAGTACCGAAACGCAACAGCATTCTTGTAGGATTACTACGTCTCAACTTAAACCTACCTTGTCATAATATATTCTTTGTATCAAAGTGACCCGAAACACAAGAGCTTATAAAAATGCTCGGAGAAAAGCTGACCTGATTTACTTGCAACTCTTGAGAATCTGTGTCAGTGGCCAGCCTCTTACAATCCACACATCCACACACAAATACAAGAAATAAAGCCGAGATTTTTATTAGCTTTATTGAAACAAAAAACACCCCACAAAATGTACGAACTTCGTGACCACCTTGCATGAGTTCATATGAGAGAAACCTGGTAACGAAGACATAATCCCAACGTTTTCCTCTTACGGCATGCGTATTAGTAAACAGATCGTTTTCGGGGCCCTTCATGTAACAATAGCGTGCGATTCTCTAGGTTCATGGCGCTGCTAATGGAGACCTATGTCTACGATTTGAAGCCGACGTGATTCCTAAGATGAGTCGCCCCAGCAAACAGTATATCCTTTAGAAAGGAGAACACGCCGGAGAAGCTCCTCGTGCATTCTTCAGTTGCGAAGCTGTTCAAGGTCTAGAATCAGGAACTATTTTGTTATGCAGCTAACTGAACTCTGCACATCGACGTTGAAATCTGGGATATAAAAGCTCGCCAGCCGTGTCCAAAGCGTTTACTGTCACAAACTGACATATTTTGCAAACTTAGAGGGGTCCAGCAGCGATTTTGTCAACTCTGACCTTAGCTGCTGCCAAAATGAATACATTGCGATAATTTTAGCTTTAACGCAATGGTTTTAAAATAACCGACCGTGAGCTAATTAATTCAGTTGGATACATTGTGCGAGCGGACGTGATGACCCTTCAGGCTTCACCACACGCCCGGAACTTGCAGCGGCAGGGCTTGGACCTGTTACCAGTTTTCGAAAACTCACATGCCACCTGTGAAAGCAACCTTCACCTCCTCTATTCGTGTTACTTAACAACAGGAATCACCAAACTTATTTCTTCATAGTGGCGACGTACGCGCCACAAATGAGGTGCGCGAAAATCATCAGTGGTATTGAAACGTTCAATAAAATGCATTTCTTGAAGGTAAGCCGCGTAATGAAGCGACAGAGAATCGGCTACATCCCCTTCGTCAAAAGAACGACACGCATTTGATCGACATAAACTACATGACAGTGGCTAGGGATACCACACTCCCGGTCCACCGTAGGCAACACAGGCCAAGAGAGGGCAACCCAGGCCCCATTTCGGCTTCCACCACAGTCTAGATCTCACAACAGCACCTGCTGCAAGTCCCATTTACCTAATCACACAGGACGACATTTAAGAACGCTCACTTTTTACTCATTCCGAGCAGCTTTCCTACAGGCAATCTAGGGAACGTTCATCCCATGTAGCACGTCGCTGTTAAAACACTCCAAATTTAAATGCTGCTAGTGCATGTATCCCCGTTCAGAATTATTTAATATACAAAAGCTGTACTCTGCCTCAATAAAGCATTTACTTTGCACTGACGCCATCATAGGCGCCTCAGTGCATCATAGGCACTTCGTCGAACCCGGAAGACGCGCAAATAGTTTGGTGTTTAGTGCATGGCACCACGTAGTTACCAATGTTATTCAGGTAGAAAGGGGGTGGTGTCAGCCTCTCGTAGCTTCAATGAGCTCGATTGCTTCCCTGGTAATGTAAACAACACCGACTTTCGGTGCTTTTCCTCCTAGAGCCCCCGCTGCAGAAACGGGCTTTCGCTCATTGCTTGTTGCACTATATGGACTGTGTTTCTTTTTTTCAAAATCACTGCGTAGAAAGTACCTAACTGCATTGTATTATTGCAAGATGACGCCCTCTCGTTTTTTAAAGGGTCCCAGGGCCATTCTCGCTGATAACTATATATTTGCCCGCCGCCAGCCTTCAACACTTTATTTCCAAACATCT
This sequence comes from Amblyomma maculatum, assembly GCF_055883805.1. Classification (NCBI taxonomy): domain Eukaryota; kingdom Metazoa; phylum Arthropoda; class Arachnida; order Ixodida; family Ixodidae; genus Amblyomma; species Amblyomma maculatum. The sequence goes on from NC_139353.1 coordinate 63,001,101, forward strand.
AAAGTTTTGGCCAACATTTATGAGCCGATTTGTGAATACAATTAAAGCACAAATAAAAAATGAGCTTGAATGTCTTATTCACCTTAAATCATTACGCTTTGTTAACATGCATGTTCTAGTCTATACACGATCATGAGCAGAACTGTTTCAAATTTTTGAACACCGCGGGCTTGGCGATTTAAATTACAAAAAGGGATAATTGTGCGTTCGTACTACCTTCCTAACAGTCAGGTAGAATAGTCATCAACGCAATGTCCCCTCACAAGAATGTAAACTGAAGAATGACTTGCACAGGGTTAATATTGCTAATCCTTTTAAAACGTTGAACCCTTTGTCGAAATGCGATTGCTGTAGACATAAAAGAAGCAGATGTTTGACGTCAGCATGATGTGTTTCTGGCAGAGCGGTTCGACGATGCCGTTATATTCCCGAAAACGCTCCACTCTAATGAAATGCAGAAATTTTAAACATGTAAGATTCATAAGGACAGAACACGTGAGAGTGCATGCCAGTTGTAACTTCAGCCTCATGTTTATTACTTCTGAACACTACCGCAGCGATCTCCACAAACGTTTAAAATATCATCACGAGTATGGAGCGAACAGCCGTTTCTTTCTTTTTGTGCGAGAGCGAAGGAAGCTAGATTTTCTTTTGCTAAGCACAGGATGCAGCGCCATCGAGAGCGGAAAAAAAGAGAAACAGAAATTTAGCTGTGAAATAAAAACAAAATGAACACTGTTTTTGGCCACCCGGCCCTTCAACCTGTCCCGCATCCTGAAGGCAACAGCTAATAGGAAAGCGTTTCAGCTATCGTATGAAATACGCGCACGTGGAGGTTTTTCCTGTTATCCGGTAGTGCGCACACCGCGTCGTTTAGCGAACCCAGGGGAACTAGAGAAGTCTGTTTTTGCGGAGCAGAACGATAAAATATCAGTAAACCTCTTGGCTGCCGTCGCAGAGCGTGTGCTACCGAACTTCGCCTAGACTTTGATTCGGCCGGGAGACTCCAAGGTAGGCCAACTTTGTCGTATTCAAATAACTATCAATGAGCTTTTTTTTAAACATAAAAGAAAAATAGGCCTTCTAGTCGTGTGTTCTTTATGCAAATATAGTGTTCTACTATTATAAAAACAGTCCACTCTACTTTTGCTTGAAGGGCAGCTAATTAAAACTTCCGAGCTCAAGATATCAACGTTCATGAGCTCAGCAATGTCAAAATATTTTCACCATAGCCGTTATTCTGATTTACCAGAAAACAAAAAACATGACATTTTTTCTTCTTCGTCAATGTGTTGAAAATGCCGCCGGCAATGTTGTGACACACGGTAGAGTCACATGTTGAATTCTGTGCCTAAATTTAATGTCAAGCAAAGCTGCCTTTTTTATAAAATACCCTCAATCGCAGCAACTTTAATGCTTTAAAATATTGAGAAAGCGGAACTCAAGGCATGCACTATATGCCGTCATTGTCTGCTATCATGCCGTATTTTCGCTCGTTTGTTTAGCAGCGCGTGTGTTACAAAGTACGTCTAACGGTCTCAATTCTTTTTATCGCAGTTCATAATGCAGGGAATGCACCTTGCTGTGGGATTTACGCTGCTCATGATGCTCGCATCTACTACTTCAGGCAAGGTCTCACGTATAGTTAAGGAACACTAACAGATATCCCATGAAAGCTGCACTCCTCCTATATTTTGCTTTTTCTAAATCAATGAGTTAATCTTCGGTTTTCACAATTGTCTTCACTTTAATTACAATAGATGAAGTTGAGTAGTATTGTTGTTTCAAAACCATTACATTCACTGCGTTCCTACCAAATATTTAAGTGCCATATAACTCATCGTCCGTAAAAAGTTTGTCCCACGAAGTCTAAAAAAGCCCGAAGTCCTCGAAAACGAAGTGTTTCTTAACATCACTTTGACAATTAGAAATGCAGCAAGCCTTGTGTTCAAACGTAAACGCTACCAAAGCATGAATGTTCTCGGTAGCTCTCTACAGCAAGAGGAGATATTAATCTAATACCTCCCATACAAGGCAGGTATGTAACTGGCAATGCGAAATGACAAAAGTTTTGCGCACGAATCACTTGCCCTCGTGGGCACATCATCTAAATGATTCAAGCAGATTACATTGAAGAATCCTTTACCGACATAGTCCGAGGAGCTTTTAAAAACAATTTTCTGTGTTATTTGTTCCAGTTGACCCCGAATGTCCTCTTCTAAAATGCCAGGCTGGATCTAAGGTAGCCTGTTTCATCGATCGGAACAGGTGCCATTGTAACTGTGGTAAGCATTTAGGGCTGCCTAAACAGTAAAAGGTTATTCATGTTGTTTCTAAATGTTCTTAGGCGCAACAAAGGTTCAATTCGAACATCACAATCTTTGATTAGCTATAACATGCTCATTTTTTGTTTTATCCGTATTTTCTGCGTTTTCTAGATGGTTGTGCGCTCAATCATGCTTTCTGTTTTTTTGTTCCTTGTATTACAAACTTACCGGGCTTTATTTTGATCAGACACTTCATGCCATTGTTACATTCAGAATGGCAAGGATAAGAATAGCGAGGAATTGTTAAGGATGACGGATGTTTCGCAACTTTACAGCAAATGAGAAACACTCTCCATTCACGGCGCATTTTACTGGATGTCTTCTTTTCCTCCCGTCCTCCGACCAGTGACGGACGACGACCCGTGTGCATCGCTGTCGGACCACCCTTGTCCCCGACACTACATTCTTAACTGCTCCACCGAGGGAATCACGTGCAAGTGTCAATGCTGTGAGTGCAATTACCAATTCTGGAAGTGTAGAGATAAAAACATTCGAGCGGTACATCAGCTCCGCTAAGCATGAAGAGCAGAGATAAAAACTTTAAGCGTTGGCTTCGCTATGCATGGCCATATTATTCGACAATCGTTCAACTTTGCTTTAACGCATTTGTACTGTTACAGGGATGTGTGCAGCAGCGCACACACAATCAGGAACAAAAGGGAAGGAGATAGGAAAGAGCGTTGAACTTCCAAATTTATTTCAAGAAAACTGAAACCTGCACATATATACACACGCCGGGTAAACATCCGCCAGGGGAATAATCAAAGTGAGAGTGAGGACGCGAAATTGAACTGGTAATCACACGTTTTCTTCCCGACAACAAAAGATGCATTATAGCTAAAAGCCACTAGACAATAAATTACATGACGCACAGCACAAATGTCAAAAGGATGGAAAAACATGGCTGAGAGACGGAAGAGTGACAAATGCAAAAATAAAAATAAAAAACGTTTTTTTTTTCTTTTTGGAAAAACCCTAGAAAAACATTTGTTATCCTTGCGCTTCTCAGCTCTGTTTGTCCATCCTATTGATAGGGGCCCTGATGTAGCAATGTCTAATCTGTGAGCCGAATTTAATATTATAGTACAATTGTATATCATATACAATTTCATTAATATTATTATTAATGTTATTATTATTATTATTATTATTATTATTATTATTATTATTATTATTATTTTTGTTCCAAAACGTTTCCGTCTGCCACAATACGCCGCCTATGTCTTGGCGAGTTCCCCATAGTTGATATGTACCATAGGTTTTCACGTCAACCAAAAACCCAGCACTGCACATGAAGAAACTACGCTGTATGTCGAACGCATAGCGCTGCATGTCGAACGCAGTGGTCAGCGGCGTTCATCTTCTGTAACGAGTGCTACCTTGGTCCCAGTCTCGCCATTTCGCCTTGCCTGTTCATGCCTGTTCATGCCTGTTCGAACAGCGAAGAAAGAAGAGAAAAAAAAAGAAGACGAAGAAGACAAATAACTCCGTAGTTGGTAGAGGGGAACGGCAGCAGCGAGTTGCTAGGACAGAAGGTTCGTTGGAATGTTGTGACGGCAGTGGGCGCCGGCGTTCGACGTAGAGACGATGTCATACCACTAGAAGTCTTCTACACCCGAATGAGGATGGTCAACGACGAGGGGTGCTCATACGTGAAGTGATTCCGCTTTGGCTTAAATAAAGCTGAAATCATAGAGTAAACTACTTTGCGCAAAAGCCACGTCTATACTTTTAAGCCGAATCTAAGCGTAGCCACGAATATAGCTCTCGCGTAACTGCAGGTTTAACCACAAGCTAAACAACAGCTAATTTGTTTGCGTCGGCCTGGGATTGGAGCCTACTGGCAAGAGCTTTCTATTTTTGTTTCTTTATGTTTTAAAAAGGATATTTCACAGTCACCGGTTGAAATTCAAGAATGCGGGCAATATGGCCTCTGTATTAAAAAAGAAAAAGCAAAAGCACAAAATGAAAGCGGTTGTTCGCAGTTGCTCGATTGAGCGGCTACTCAGGAAGTGTGCGAATTTATTTACAGTGCTTCTAGCGCATTTCTAACAGCTACTGGCACGGATGCTTTATTTTCGTATGCTTTGTAGGTCAGTGCGAGTTGAAGAACCGTCTATGTATTTGAAATAATTTATGAAGTTGCCCCATCCCTTTATGGCAGCTCTTTCTCTATTCACGTATTCAACCCTTATGGCAAGCCTTCCATAAAGCTGTGTTTTCTTTTTCTTTTAATGCGGTAGTGTTAAAGGCTCCGTTCAGCGCAAATGCAGCGTCGGTGATGGCGTTGTGAACGAAAAATGAAGAGGATGGCGCTAGTAGGCGGTAGCTGGCAGCTGACACGACCGCGCACCGAGTAAATATTGGGTTGCTTGACGTTGCGTACGGCAGAGCTGCGTACTCGAGCCCCTCCTTTCATAATGAAGGGCAATATCAGAATCAGCCTACCAAGACACGTGCATTCACGTCACCAGCTTTTGAACACGCAGGTACTTTTATACGGCCTGGTTGAATTTGGGCTACATATGCAGGCTGGTAGCCGACACTATCGCGCCATTCCCTTAAAGGCTGAGCTTAAATGTCTCCCTAAGTTTCTTTTACCAAAGAATCGACAAGAAGTGCCTTATATGCGGTGGGGTGAAGCGTAAAGGCGAATATAAAATGGGTTCAGAACAGTTGAACGCAAATACTTTACGCGATACAAATTGAAACAACAAAAGTGACAGAAAACGAGGACGTCACAAATCTGATTGGGGCCATTAAAGGTTTCATAAGTACTCATTGTGCATAAGAAATAAATTACTGCAATATTGAGGACAAGAACAAAGCTCTCCATTTCAGTATTTCTGCTTACCAGCCGAAGCGGTCGTGCAGTTTCACAATAAATTTCAATAAATACGCCTTTCTTTTATTTATTTACAGATTCCACTCCTTGAATGAAAAACGTAAGACTAAAAAATGACAATTTAAATTAGTAATAGTACTATATTAAGCGCTGCCATGTGGGCACTCGTATAACAAAAAATAGGGAAATTATATAACATGATATTTTGCCTAATCTCTTATAAATAGCGATTGAATTTGTAACTTCATAGTTGTTTGCCTTTCTTTAACCAAGTGGAGAGATTACTACTGTATTTTTTTCACAATAACCAATTTCTCTTTTGCACATGCGTCCGGTTACAGACGTATATTCGGGTTCGATCCCAACGCTCGTTGCTGTATGTACGCCGATGTGGCTACATTCGTGTGCTTAATAACTTTCGTTCAAAAAGCACCATGCGCTAGAAACACTACCACTGCTTCGATTTCCAGCCGTTTACCCCCTGGTAGACAAGCAGTGAACTAGGATGTGAAAACTTGTGTTTATTTGAATTTGAGATGAAGGCTTCGTGCTGATATCAGCCACAAGTGAAGAGAAAGAAGAGCGGGGCTATTGATTATTGTTGCAGATAAATAATTATGAGCTTTGCTTTCTGGAGGAGAGACGGCCAGCTGGGGACCAGATCAATTTTACAGTAATGAGAGAGGCTTCTTACTGCATTCAGTGTAAAACATGATGGCAATGATGATGTTGCCAGCTGATGCATATGACTTTCCTTGTGTTCGATATTATTCTTTGCCGAAATACCAGGCTTTGTCAAACTTGCTGACAGATCTCTTTACCAATTTATTCACAAATATTTGGTATTAATCGTTCCACTGTCATTGAAAGTGTAGTCCCTGTGCCTCATTTCGATAGCTGACGCTCTAGCCCGTGCCAGCTGTCGGCGACGCAAAGCTTTTGAACACCTTCCCTTCCACTGTCGCTGCTTTGACGCGGAGGAGCTACCGCCCCTTGAGACAGAAAGGCACTACTCAGACTGGGCTTTTCTCACAGAGGCCATGATTTCAGGACCCCTGCCGGAGAAAATAAACACTTCCATGCAGCATAGGCACTTACCCTTGTAAATAAACCTTTCAAGCGAACAGATGAATGAGCATTAATATCAACATATCAACCATTCCTTCCAATTCATTGTGTTTTTGGCTTCATTTAACCTATTTTCACGTGCTTATGCTTGAAAACCAGACATTCTGCCTAGTTGGTGTCTCAGTCAGAATGGCGTGTACCTAAGCTAGTGGATTGGAAGGGGCGTGGTGCAGACCCCGACAAGCCATCGAATACTTGCTCTCAACTAGTTCCAACTGCGCTCAACAGTTGGATGGGGAATCTGAAAAGGTTGGGCGTAGTACTTTAAGAGAGTGTGACACTTTAGTAATAAGAATTGAAAAATAAACTTAAATACGTTTTAAAAAAAAGCTACTATAGCATGCGGGATTAGCACCCCAGGCCATCGCTCTCGCTATTTGCTGTTAATTGTTCTTCCCCAAAACTGTCAACAATACTCATTGCACGAGATAACTGCAAACTGAGTTTGGCTGAGCAATTAGGTGTGCCCCTCTTTATGCCTCGGTCCGGCGCCATTTAGCCACTCACACTGAAAAATGCATGCAAGTTCAATTCTTTAGCTGCTATGTTTGGAAGTACTGAAGGGGTAGTCTCAGAGAGCATGCCACAAACTGGCGTTAAAGACTTCATCAACCTAACCGCAAGCACAATGAGGCAGATTTTGAAGATGGATGTTATCACGTCCTAACGCATACTATTTGCACTTCGTTTTGAGATTTGTATTATTGCCTTCAGTACGATGATTCCCAGCTCGTAATCGGTTTCAGCTTCTCAGACAGGTTCAGAGATCCATAGAATTTGCGCCCTGTAGCAACGCAGCCTATGGGGGAAGCCATGAAGAAGTGCGCCGGAAATTTTGACCATTTGGGGTATTTTATTGTGCACTGACATCGAACAGTATATTGATGCCTTGCTTTGAGACGATCGAAAAATGGCTTCCACTCAGGAAAGCACAAACTTCCAAAATCTGCTTTGCAAAGCACCGGAAGCATCCACACAACTTCGGACCTTTAGGCTTTTAAACTCCTATCAGTAGACTTGCCTGGTAGGCCTCGATGCCTGCTCACTCGCAAAAGCGCGCTAACAAATTAAACTTAAAATCTGCTCTCTTCTGCAACTGACACTTTAAAGTCCTTTACAGCGAGCGTTACGAAAAGGTATATATTTATTGAATAATCATGAGCTCTGCCATATGTTTTATATATAGGGTGTAACCACTCGCATGCGTCTTGGTTCATCATCAGTCAGTTTTGTCTTGAATGGCTCCTGATGGGCATGACAGCATGCATATTCTGGCTGCCTATGGCTGGCCACGTAGAACTTCTCTTTGGACATGAGACTGACAAATCTTTCTTATTGCTCCTCCCTTTGCAGCTCCTATACTCACTCGGTAGGAAGCCTCATCTCAAGCGGGTATATGAGCTCTTGGCCAGCAAGAAGGGAAGCAGCTTCTTTGAAAAACAAAACCAATACAAATGTGTCCGCTGTGTTTTCCTTCTTCGACAATTCTTTTAAATAACAGCGGCCGCACTTCGATGATATCTTTTTCCGGCTGTGATTTCATTTTGAACGCATTTTAAGACATGCCCGTCGAAGACGATGCTAAAGGTGAACATCACGCTTACCGAGGCCTGCCTGCCTGGTAGCAGGAATTACGGGAAAGTATATGAAAACCCTGCTCCGCCCACATGCGCAATTAAATGTTCCCGGCGATTTTTAAGACTAGGCGTGCTTATGGAAACCATTTTATTAGCTGCGCATTCGAAAGTCTTGTTTAAAGTACACTACTGTGAAAATTATCGCATTATTCCAGGCACTAAAAAGAAAAAATATATTGTAGCCACCTGAATGAACCTGGGCACCACATTGCTTGTTGTACGTATTTTCGACGATTACGTCCTAGTTTGGCTGCACACTCCACGGTACAATGCAAGCGCGGCAGCCAAACCTTCAAGCAAATGACGAATGCCTGCCGTCGTTGTTTCCCACGTCTGAAAGAAAAACATTGAACTGGATATTCAGAGTAAGTATGGCTCTCTTTAATAATAATTAAGTCAACCATGGCGCCCTTTAACTACTTATCAATACTTTACTAGAAGTTGTATTGTGTTGGGTCTAACAGCATTTGTGTAGCGAAAGCTATTATTCGATAAACACGCATAAACTATGAGAAGTGTTTCATGCTGCTGAGATAGTTGTAGGCATGTATTAGTATCCGCATCTGAGGAACGAATCTACGGGACATACAGCATCCATCTCTCGTATCCCGTTACTCAACCACAAATAAGAAATTTTACTTAAAATTTAAAACAATGTGCGATACTTATTTGCTTTCTGAAACACCGCCATTTTTTCGGTTGTGGCGGGAGGCAAGAGGCCGCAGGCACATACGTCTGAGATGAACTACGGGCGCTAATTGGGTGATCATGTGTTCGCAAAAAGCATTCAGAAAGCCGTCGGCGAAAGCAGCAAGCGCAATGCGCGGTCTTCGGATGAAGAAAGGTATTTGCACTAGTCTGCGGTTGAGCTCATCATCATCATCACCTGCCTGACTATACCCACTGCAGGGCGAAGGCCTCTTCCATATTTCTCCACTTAACCCGGTTCTATGCTAGTTCCATCCACTTCACCCCTGCGAACTTCTTAATCGCATCTGCCCACCTAACTTTCTGCCGCCCCCTGCTATGCTTTCCTTCCCTTGGAATCCAGTTTGTTACCCTCAGCGACCATCGGTTATCCTCTCTTCGCACTGTCCTGCCCATGTCCATTTCTTCTTCTTAATTTCCACTAGAATTTCGGTAACTTGTGTTATTTCTCTGACCCACTGTGCACGCTTCCCATCTCTTAATGTTACCCCTACCATTTTTCGTTCCATAGCCCTCTGGATTGTCCTCAACTTAAGTAGAACTCTCTTGGTTAGCCTCCCCGGTTCAGCCTCATAGGTGAGTACAGGTGAGATGCAACTGTTATATACTTTCCTCTTCAGCGATACCAGTAAGCTGCTAGTCATAATCTGTGAGTGCTTGCCAAATGCGCTCCATCCCAATCTTATTCTTCTTGTTATTTCCTTTTCATGGTCCGGATCTGCGGTTACTACCTGTCCTAAGTAGACATAGTCGCCTACTACTTCCAGTACTTCGCAACCTAATGTAAACTGCTGTTCCTTCCCGAGGCTGTTGAACATTACCTTAGTCTTCTGCATACTGATTTTCAAGCCTACCTTTCTACTTTTCCTGTCTAGGTCATCAATCATTATTTGCAGTTCATCCCCCGAGTTGCCTTGCTAAGCAACTCGGGGGATCTAAAGGGGGGGGGGGGGGTGATCTAATGTTGGTTATTTTTTGGGTTATGAAACCAATATCATCTACCACAATCTTGAATCTCTTAGAAACAATTTGCGTTGCTGCAGTCATTTCAGGCCAGTCGCGTCGCCTCTCGCGTGTCAAGAAAATATGTTAGACTACCTCTTTGAGGAAAAACGTTAACAAAAAAACACTATAAAACTCTGCGCCGTTGCACCTATATTAGATAATCTGAATGCATTGAAGAGAAGGTAAGGAAGGCAAATACAATAAGGATGTGCAGCGTAGCAGGGAATGTTTAAAAAGTGTTTATTTTTCAAAATCACCTAATCACCGTTTTGATTGGTTGTAGTAAGACGTGCAAAATAAGACTAAAACACGGCTACAGGCCGAAGCTACGCAAATGAGACAAGGAACTTCAGCGACTGGTTGTATCAAATAATGAGTAAATAATGAAAGTTACAATGGGTAATTTTCACAGATTTGAAGGGCACAACCCACGTTCCAGTGGTATGACGGACTGACTTCCATCTCGTTCACAGCGCGGAAGCTAATGAGTACCTTTTGAGTTGGGTTATCAGATGAAAGATGTGCCTGCAGGTCTCTGTTGTCCGTAACACTTCAAAAGGAGGCTGCCTTGCCTTAGCAATTACCCGAGTGCGGGAATTTGAGGAACGCCCAAACACACACGTAGATCTTTAGCAACAAACTTTTCAGGCATTCTTCCGAAGTTCGCGACAGACCGCGTAGAGCATGCGAGGAATGCACAATTTTTCGATATATTAGTGCATTGGGAACTGTTGGCAGAGATGACGAAGAATTGCTCCAATATGTGCCTGCAAGCCTGGGAAGCACATTCACAATAGTGTTCACTTGGTATTCGACAGATTTTATATGAGAAGCCCAAGGCAGTTGTCTGTCAAAAACTAAGCCCCGAAACCGGCGCTGCTTAACAGATGTTACAGGTTGAGTGTTAGGGCAAAGTCGGAAATCCTTCAGGTTCTTTCGAGTGAAAGGCACAACGGCTGTTTTTGCGTGAGAGTGCATCATTCCTTTCTCTTTAAAAAGGAATCAGTAGCATCTAGGCCTTCTTGCAAGGTAGACTGAATGAAGTCTGTCGTTTTCCTAGAAACCCAAAGGCAGACGTCAGCGGTATATAGCGAACAGTGTAAACCCGTAGGTAGCGTCCGTGGCAAGTCCGCTATCACAGAGTTGAAACGAAAAGGGCTTAGCACGCTGCCCTGGCGCACTCCGTGCAAGATGCTACGTTCCCTGCTTCTTTCTTCCCACGTCTGCACGAATATGTTTCTGCCATCTGAAAAGTTCGAAATTCAACGCAGTGATAGTCCACTCACACCGTGGTCTAGTAAACTTTAGAGGACATGAATGTGACTGAATGTGTATCAAACACACGCTTGGTGCCCAAACGTACTTCCATGATAATATTGCCTCTGCTACGTTCATCCTCTATACATGTTACTATGTTCATAATTGTATGAATAGTGCACCTACGTCGAGGAAATCCAGTCATGAACTCAGAAAACACTCCTGTTTTATCACACCGCCACTGAAGCCTGGCGTCCATTACCTTCTCAATCACTCTGCATAACCAGCTCGTTAGGTTTTGCAGGGCTCTAAAACTAGAATGACACGAGCAATCTTCAATAAGTGAGGAACGAACTCATAAAGCCACACGTTGTTAAACAACCCCAAAAGTACTGTGGTGCCTTGTACCCAAGGGTTTGAAGCATTTCATAAGAAATGGCATCAGGCCCACCGCCGTCTGGATGGCACGACGCAAGAGCACTTTTAAGTTCCTCGATTGGGAAGACAGAATAAAAATAGACATGTTGCGCATTGAATCATGCACTAATTGGTTGCTGCGCATAACTGAGTTTTTAAATTCCTCGCTGTCTAATGAAACGCCAGGACTATAAATAAGCTGACAAAACTTGTCAGCCAAAACTCATCAGCCAAGCACTTTTGTACACATTTGTGAAATCATACTCTTGTAGCCGCAGAGCCCATCGTGCAAGGCAGCCGCATGGGTCCCTGAGGTTCATTAACCAACAGAGCACATGGTGTTTCGGGATGACAGTGAACCGACGTCCATAAAGATAGGATCGAAAACGCTGCGTAGCAAAGACGACGGCTAGGCATTCCTGCTCTGTGACGGGGCAATTCTGTTCCGGCCTACTATCTGGTCGACTGACGTATAGGCAACAACGTACTCCTAGCCTTCGGAGCGCTGAACAAGAACTGCGCCGATTCGAACACCACTCTCGTCGCTATGAACCTCTGTGGACGCTGATGAATCGAAGTGTTGGAGCACGCGATGCGACGTGAGAGAAAATTTTAGTTGGCGTAAAGCGGAGCGGCACTCAGATATCCATTCGAAAGACACATAGTTTTGAAGGTGGTTTGTCAGGGGGTGCGCGATTTCCGCGAAGCGATGAATAAAACAGTGAAAGTACGAGCATAAACCCGGGAAGCTCCGCAGCCGTTTGACAGATTGGGGTGGCTGGAAGGACGTGACCGCTTCAATCTTGGCGGGATGAGGTTTTACACCGTTTATATTAATGAGGTGCCCGAGAACAAGCGCTTGACGAGCTCCAAAGTGGCATTTCTTTGCATTCAGCACAAGGCCTGCTTTACTTATAGAGTCCAGCACAAGATCTAAACGACCGTCGGGCTCGCTGAATGTCTTTCCGAAAATTACCACATTGTCCAAGTAGCACATGCAGACCTCCCATTTTAATACGCGATGTATAGTATCTATGAATCTCACGAATGTGGCTGGTGCATTACAGAGGCCGAATGGCATCACCTTAAATTCGTAAAGGCCATCGGGTGTAATAAATACAGTGTTCTGTTAGTCGGCTGGATGCATTGAAATTTGCCAATAACAGGATCTCAGATCTACGGAAGAAAAGTAGGACGCTGAAGAAAGATAGTCGATGGCATCGTCTACACGGGGAAGATGATATACGCCTTTCCATGTGACCTCATTTAGACGACGATAATGAACGCAAGTGTCAAGTTCCGTCCGTCTTTCGGAAAAGAAGCACTGGTGCAGGCCAAGGACTAGAAGACTCTTGAAGAATGCCCTCCGTTAACATCTTCTGAACTTGATCGTTAATCACTTTTCGTTCAGCTGGTGACAATCGGTGGGGTTTTGCCGGATTGGATGTGAGGCACCAGTGTCGATCCCATGCATGGTCCGAGAAGAAGGAATTAAAGGTGGCCCCTCTGACTGAGAAATGTCAAACAAGAAGTGTCGGCCTGGAATAGGCAACAGGGCACGGCGCTCCTTCGTTGAGAGGGAAGGGTCGATCATGAGAACTAATAGCGATTGATACGGGAACTCAGTCACTTTCGTGTCGATGGCATCGGTAACTAAGGGTACAGATACAGGCGGGTCGGCGCTACAGGATGCAAGATTCAAGCCTTTGAGCAGAACAATAGGCTCGCTTGCGCAATTCACAGTCCACAGCTGAGTGTGACCTTTGGCGACAGACACCAAAGCATGTGGAATAAATACATTTTTTTTTACGCAAGTGCCATGTATTAGTTCCACATTTGCATCAAACATGTCGATGGTGGTGTCGTGGCAGGAAACCGGTACGCACGCAGCCGACGAAGGAGACACAATGGTATCTTCGGAAAAAGAAAACACGGTCACACCACTATACTAGTCTTCCATTAGAGCTAAGTTAACACATTTGCCGATACTATTCTCACCAGTGTGACAGTCGACATTGACACCACACATCTTTAAACAGTCCAGCCCAAGAATGACGTCGTGAATGTTTGGGCAAGCACCACCATTTCCGCACTGAATAATTCACCACCCCAAGAGACATAACACTGCGCACCTCAACAACAGCCAACGGCTCGTCACTGACATCACAAAAATGCACACTTTTGTCACACTGAAACAACACTTTCCGCTCAAGGCGATGCTTGGAATCAGCGCTCATAACAGATACGGTGGTGCCAGTATCAACCAAACCCACAACTGGCACACCATCAACTAGCACATAAACTTCGTTCCGTAGCATGGCTACAGGCTGGGGTATCTCTTCTAGCAGCGGACGTCCAGCAACCTCACCCCCACCGGTCACTCCTACAAGTTTTCCGGCGGAGGGGAGCGGCACCGGGGAGATAGAGAACGGCGCGAGGGGGAGCTGGAAGGGAGCTCACGCTCTTGTGCGATGCAGCGAACGATCCCGCAATGGTGCAAGCTACGGGTTCCCGAAAACAGGAGTGTAGGGTGGATGCCGTGAAGGGCCAGGGTGGTGATCTTGCAATAAAGGCTGCACTGGTTAGTAGGGCACGGACAAAGGAATTGGACAAACGCTGAGGTTAAGAGCGATCTACCAAGTGAAGTTTTTATTCCTTAGAATAGGAAAAAAGAAACCACAAGCACGCGACATAATCTGAGGATCGTGCTGCGAAGGGTAGGTCGAGGAGCCATATTAAGGTGTTTGGCGTTGAGGACAGAATCGCGAGATGTGGCCAGGATGACCGCTGCGGTAGCATACGAGTGAACATCGAACAGGCGGCGCTGTTCTATAGTCGTCACGTGAAGCGTTGCGTCGAAGATTTTCATCATACGGTATTGGTGACGGCTGATGCTAGCGGGGCCTTTGCTTGGGGGGCGCTCTCGATGTGTTGCGCTGTCTTAGCCGCTGCGGTTTCCGGTATTCGTCAAAGTCTGCTGCAATAACTGCGGCTGCCGGAGACGGACTTGGAGGATACGAGGGAGGGAGCGCTAAAGCGTCCAAAGCGAACTCTAGAGACCTGGGTAGTTCTTGAACTATCTGGCGGATTATGGATTGAAAATCGGCAAACGCTGTTGGGTTAGTAGCGTCAACCACGGTCACCGGCGTCATGCGAGTCAGACGGCCGAACTTTGGTGTGATGCGAGGCATTTTAATCGTCTCAAACGTTCGGCAGTGCTATATTATACTGGCTCACTGCTTGACGTTGCTACAGACCGCAGATTAACCCATAGTTCCCACTTCATCGCATAGCACCATTCATAGACTTGTTTTCACATACAACATTGCCCACATCTTTCTTTATGATGATTTTACTATCCGGAAATGTACTGTCCCAACATAACTAGCTCAGTAATAACAGGCCATACAGAGGCAACGAACATTATCGAAAACTTCCGAGAGCCCTGTGCAATGTACACTGCAGGAATGCGAAAGCCTAAGCGTTGCTTGTCCACAAGGCATAGGTGCGTCACATTTGATCTCATTAACAACTAAATACACTGTCATTGGCATTGCTGATATCATCATTGTCATTATCACTTATTATAGCGTCATTGTCATCGCTAATAGCATCCTCCCGGTAGACGAGGAGAACTATGATTTACATTTCACGACCCCGGGCGTGCGCGCACACAGTTTGTTAAAGTGCTCGGCAAGGCATACGACCGCGTGAAAAATGATGTACTCTGCAGGATGCTGCGCCTCAGGGTTCTTCCTGAAGAGGTCATGGCCCGGCTACGCGCCATTTATACAGACATCAAAATAGTTGTGGAGTGGCAAGGCCTCCATTCCCGTCCGGTCGAGGTGCAGCGGGGTTTACGACAGGAATGCCCTCTCTCCCCACTGTTGTTCAAGCTGCCGTTGAGCGATCTTGAGGGTGAACTGGAAAGGTGTGGCGAGGGTTATGACTTGTCATACATGGACAGTGGCCGGATAGTGCAACAGGTCCTACCGGGCCTGCTGTACGCAGACGACATTGTGCTTGTGGCGGGCTCAGAAGCAGGCCTGCAAGAGCTGCTAGAATCTGCACCGCGCATGCGGAGCAGTTGGGTCTACAGTTCAGCACGAGGAAGAGTGGAGTACTGTGCTGGTCTCATGTCAGGCCAGCTGTGGAACCGTGACTACTGCTACAAGGGCGCGAAATATCATGGGCGTCAACCTACAGGTACCTCGGAATAGACCTCATGACACAGCGTGCCTACCTGAAAGACTACGAGAGCAGCCTCCGTGCGAAGGCGGTGCGCAGCCAGGATGTCCTCAGAGCCAAAGTGTTGTGATCGTTTAATAGAATGGAGGTCCTACGCAGCATATGATGGCTCGATTTCCACTGGAGACAGGGTTTATTTTCAACTCTCTTCCTCATTCATTTCATTTCATTTCATTTATTAATACTGTCAGCCACCATAAGGGGCTGTAACAGGAGTGGAAAATACAAAACAAAAAATGAGCAATATAGAACACGATGAAAATCAATAGTCAATCAAAAATTGTCTCTGAATGCACACACAAACTAAACAAAAATGAATTACACAGAAATCGGAACAACAGCCATCCTACACAACAGCAATAGAACCTCATCACCCTGTGGTAGAGCCATAGATAAAATTTTCTAAATGGCGTACAAATTCAGATAATGATGATGATCGAACAGCAGAATCTGCTGTTCGAACAGCAGAACAGTAGACAAGGATAATTATGATGGTATTTCATAATCGCGGGTGTGGGGCAATTGGTCAAAGTGATCGGCTGGTGATCCGAGGGATGGATGTTCGATTTCCGGTGGAAAAAGAATTTTTTAATTTTTTGATGACGCCATCATGACGTTATTTGATTGAGACCTATATTGTGACCAAACGAATGCCGGCAGCAAAAGTCATTAAAAGTTTTAGTCATAATATGTTTAAATTTTGATCTCACCCAGTTAGGGTCGCATCAACCCGTTTTTCGCGGCGATCGGTAAACACACGTGACCTGATAGTAAGAAACAGCCCCAAAAGAACCATAATCCACCTAATACCTTCCTATCATCAGGGATCACAAACTCCAAACTCCTGCATGTCCTGTTCTCTTCAACATCCAGTCAAAAACTGGTCTCTGACGAAACCATATTCATATACTATAAGGGCAACTATAACAACAAAAAAAAGTGAAGATCATGACGCCTTTTTTCCCGAAGATGAATTCGCATTTAACACTCGCTTAATTTATTGAAACTGGTTATCCGGAACCTAAAGCGCAAGAAAATAGAAAGAATCGACATTTTCGCAGTACCAGGTGCATCGACACCTCTACTGCCTGCGTCAAATACGTAATGCCAAACCCTCATTTTATCCCCACGGTTTACCGACCATACTAATCAGCTATCCCATGTAATTCTAGCAGATCTTAATTGCTACGCGTCTTTCAGATATTACGCCATAACGACTGGCATGAACCAATCACTCGTCGTGATAGTGCAGAAATGTTTACCCTTACAATCGCACCTGTATTCCCTACTGGACATGACACGCATTCACAGTCACCACCGCCATTTCACTTATAATCCTTCAGAAGATAGCCGGCCCGCAGCATGATAAGCTAAAAGAATTATGCCGGCGACAAATAGCTTCAATGCGGAAACACAATCCTGTCGAAACAGTGTTTCTCGTTACTTCTGTGTGGCATCGACTGTGTCGTTTTTAAAATCAGTTGTCTTTTTGCATGCATTTAATTTCAGTTACCGGTACTTGTATAGGTACAGTGACCTATATACGACCAAGGAAAGAAATCTAAAGTTTCGAACACTGTGCGTTTGGCGGGGGAAATTGCAGCTAGAAGTTTGCGTGTTTGCCTCACCTCTTTACCCGTCAGGTAAAATAGCCATAGATCCACAGCTCAACTAGAAGATTGTAAACTGAAGAGTGACCTACACGAGGTATAATATTATTAAGCGCTTCAGAACATGGCACCGTGCAAAGTAATGCACTGATTGTCAACGTACCGTGATTGCGCAGCTAAACTAAGGTTCTGGGCCATGAGACGACACCTTCATCAGAAGGGAAAACAGTAAAGGCGCTACTTAAGTATGTAAAGGGCTCTGGGTTGTATTCTAGACTTTGAGTGCATGCTCTCTATCCCCTTTTACTCTTTATCTGTGGACATGTGACAGACGCCTTACCCTGGGTTTCTCTTTTTCTCTCTTTGTTCCCATCCCCACGTGTAGGGTAGCCTACTGGACATCGCCTAGTTAACCTCCCCTCCTTTTTATTCTACAATTTCTCTCCTCGTCAACGTATATTAACGAGTTCTGTTTGGCATTATAGGCTCGTGTCTCTGTAGAAGAGTGCTTGGACCACGCAGTTTTCCTCCCGAGAAAGGTTCACTGTAATGGCGCGCCAAAACTTTCATATCCGGTACACAGGTACGGCCATGTGACAGTGAATGGAAGATGCATCTTAAGCCTCGTGTTCCTTGCTTCTGAACTTTACTGCAGCGATCCATGTTCAAATATTAATAAATATATAATCTCGTGCATGGAATGAACAGCTGCGGGCACGGAAAGAGCAGCTGTGCTTCTTTTTACATTCGTATGCGCGGAGTGAGGTTGTCTTTTTCTTACTAAGTACAGGACGCAGCGTCTTTAGGAGTGGCATAAGAACATCTGAAATTTAAGAAACAAATAAATCTAAAGCGAGCAGTGTTTTGGTAACCTGGCACTTAATTCTGTTCCGTAACTTGAAGGCAACAGCAAATCAGAAAACGTTTGAGCTACCGGGTGAAATACGACACTCGGAGGATTTTTATTCCACCCGCCAGAGCGCGCTGCGTGGCATCTTTGAGACTTGCAGAAAAGGAAAACAGTTAGGGATATAACTAAGAAAGTAAAACTAAATAGATTGGTATTAAATAACCAATTCATGGTATTTCGCAACTGCAAGGTAACATGAAATCGGAAAACGTTTCCTCTATCACATGAAATACGCTCTGCGGATGATTTTTGTGTTTGCCCATCAGTGCGCTCTCTGTGGCGTTTAGCACAGGCGGGGAATCTAGAGACATCACCTTCGTACGGAGTACAGCCCTGAAAGAACAGTAGACCCCTTGGAAGCCGTTGGAGTGTTTGTGCTAAAGAATTACTTCCACACTCTTTCATTTGACAGGGCGGCCGAAAGGTAAGCCAGATTTATCGCATTTAAGTAGCTATCATTGCGTTTTTATAATTTCTAATAAACAGCTCTTCTAGTCGTCGGCACTGCGTAAAAATATAGGCTTCTAACAAGTTAGAGTTGCAAAACGTAAGTCAGACTAAACTGGTCAGTACACTATCATAATAAAAATGGCCATAAAGCGTATGGCGAAACGTTTTGCTTATGAAAACTCGGGAACTCGATATCCCAACGTTTGAGAGCTCAGCATTATCAAGGTTATTATCACCATAGCCGGCATCCTGATTTCTAAGCGACACCATAACACCTTTTTTTTCTTCCTCATATTTCTCAGAATGCAGCCGGTAATGCTTTGACATGATGTCGATTCACTCATTGAAATCAGTGCCTAACTTTTAAGTGACATGCCATGCGGCCATATTTTCGAAGAACCAGAATTTCATAAAATTACATGTTTTAAAATATTATAATGCCGAATCAGAGGAAGCAATACTTACGAAATGATGTTACATTTAATGGCTGCTATCATACCTAATCTTCTCTCTTTCCTTTAAAAGACGCATCTATTGCAAAGTACCTCTAACACTCTTAGTTCCTGTTTTCACAGTTCACAATGAAAGGAATGTACCTTGCTTTAGGACTTCTGCTGCTTGGCATACTGGCATCGGCTACTTC
The DNA here is from genome assembly GCF_055883805.1 of Amblyomma maculatum. Classification (NCBI taxonomy): domain Eukaryota; kingdom Metazoa; phylum Arthropoda; class Arachnida; order Ixodida; family Ixodidae; genus Amblyomma; species Amblyomma maculatum. Next base: position 63,020,286 of record NC_139353.1, read on the forward strand.
GAGCAAGCTCTCAATTATTTAAGGAGCATTGACAGGTATTCTTAAAAAACCAAATTACTTCTAGTTAATTTCCCTCTTTATGAGTTCATTTTCCAGTTTCAGTCTTCTGCTCAATTTATATTAAGACGTTTGCTGTGGAGAGTGCGTCGTTCGTTCAGTCGTTCAGTCGTGTCCGACTCTTCGTGACCCTATGGACCATGTCACGCCACGCTTTCCGGTCTTTCACTATCTTCCGAACATCACATAACTTCATCTGCAGTGCCTCGAGGATGCCATCTAACCATCGCGTTCGCTGCCTACCCCTTCTCCGACGACCCTCAACCTTTTCCAACATCAAATCTTTCTCCACCGACTCCTCTCTTCTCATCAGATGACCAGAGTAGCTGAGCTTTAACTTTAAAATTTGACCCTCCAATGAGCAGTCAGGGTTTATGGTCGACAATATCGACTGATTTGATCTTCTGGCAGTCCAAGGAACTCTCAAGAGTCTTCGCCAGCACCACAATTCAAACGCGTCAATTCTTCGGCGGTCAGCCTTTTTCACAGTCCAACTCTCGCATCCATACATCACAATTGGAAAGACTATAGCACGAGTTAAACGGATCTTGGTTGGCAGACTAATGTCTCTGTTCTTTACTAGGCGGTCAAGGCTAACCATTGCTCTCTTTCCCAGAAGCAGGCGTCTCCTAATTTCATGGCTGCAGTCTCCTTCCGAGGTAATCTTGGAGCCCAAGAACAGAAAATCTGTCACAGCTTCCACTTCTTGTCCATTGATGCTCCAGGACTTGATAGGGCAAGACGCCATGATCTTTGTCTTTTGAATGTTCAGTTTAAGCCCAAACTTCTCACTCTCTTCTTGTACACGCATCAGAAGTCTCTTGAGTTCCAATTCACTTTCTGCCATTAAAGTGGTATCATCCGCATATCTAAGGTTGTTGATACGTTTTCCAGCAATCTTCACTCCAGCTGAAGACTCGTCCCGACCGGCCTTCCTCATGATGCACTCTGCATATAGGTTAAATAGGCAGGGCGACAGTATGCAGCCTTGCCTCACTCCTTTCTCGATCGGAAACCAATCAGTAAGACCATGCCCAGTTCTGACTGTGGCTTCTTGCCCTTCATACAGGTTCCTGAGGAGACAGATGAGGTGAATTGGAACTCCCATCTCTTGGAGAGCTTGCCACAATCTGCTGTGATCTACGCAGTCAAACACTTTCGCATAATCAATAAAGCGGAAGTAGATGGGTTTCTGGAACTCTCTTGCTTTTTCCATGATCCAGCGAAGGTTAGCAATTTGGTCTTTAGTTCTTCTGCCCTTGCGAAACCCAGCTTGCACGTCCGGAAGCTCCCGAACCACATACTGCTGCAGCCTACCTTGGAGGATTTTCAACATCACCTTGCTAGCATGCGAAATAAGCGCGATCGTGCGGTAGTTGGAACAATCTTTGGCACTGCTTTTCTTTGGAATGGGGATGTAAACTGACCTCCTCCAATCCTGTGGCCACTGCAAGGTTGCCCAAATCTTCTGACATAATGTATGCAGAATGTTAACAGCGTCATGGTTGAGGTTTTGAAGCAACTCAGCTGGAATGGCATCAATTCCGCTAGCTTTGTTCTTAGCAAGGCTGGCTAAGGCCCATTCAACTTCACTCTTCAGGATGCCCGGCTCGAGATCAGTAATCACAACCGTCTTATGTTGGGTTTGCACATTCGGGTCCTTCTTGTACAGTTCTTCTGTGTATTCCTGCCACCTCTTCTTTATCTCTGCGGCTTCAGTGAGGTCCTTGCCTCGTTTGTCCTTTATCACGCCCATCTTAGCACAGAAGCTTCCTTTGATATCTTTGATTGTCTTATACAGAGCTCTTGTGTTCCTTAATTGGCTGTTGTCCTCAACTGCTTGGCACTGTATGTTCAGGAAGGCATTCTTATCTCTCCTTGCTATTTTCTGAAAATCCGCATTGAGAACCTTGTATCTTTCTCTTTCCCCCATAACTTTTGCTATCCTCCTTTCCTCAGCTATTTGCAAAGCCTGTTCAGATAACCAGTTTGCTTTCTTGCATTTCTTTTGCTTTGGAACTACCTTAGTAGCAACTTCTTGTATTATAACCCGAACATCAGTCCACATCTCTTCGGGCTCTCTGTCTTCTAGATCTAATTCTTGAAATCGATTCCTCACTTCCACAGCATATTCTAATGGAATTTGATCCAGATCATACCTAAAAGGCCTTCTAGTTTTCTGCGTTTGCCTCAATCGAAGCTTAATTTTGGCAACAAGAAGCTGATGATCGGTGCCACAATCGGCCCCAGGCCTTGTTTTTACTGCTTGTATAGCGCTTCTCCATCTCTGCCGGCAAAGAATATAATCGATCTGATTCCTGTACAGACCGTCCGGTGAAGTCCATGTGTACAGGCGCCTCTTGTGCTGTTGAAAATGAGTATTCGCTTTGGTCAGGTTGTTTTCTTGACAAAACTCTGCTAGCCTCTGCTCAGCTTCATTTGGCTCGCCAAGACCGAACTTGCGTATAATTCCGGATATTTCTTCACTCCCGACCTTAGCATTCCAGTCTCCTATGAGAAAAACGACGTCTGATGATGGGGTGTGGTCTAAAAGGCATTGTAGGTCCGCATAAAATCACGGTATGGTAACCATTGCACTTTCGGCATATGTAATTATTAATGAAGCGTGCGATATACCAATTATTTTTTCTGTAGGCTTATGAACCCACGAAGCCACAACAAATCCAGTGTCCTCGACATGTTCCACTTACAGCGTTTCATAATGCTTTGAGACTTAGAAATTCAGCACGCCTGAGGCATGTAACGTAAATGGCAACGGCCTCTAACAACATATTAGCCCGCGCATCTCCAAAACTCCCGTAAACATCATCTATATCCTTTTAAACAGATTACGAAGGCATTCTTAACCGTGGCAATTCGAGAAGCTTTTGAAAGCTGCTTTATGCCTTGGTTCCTCTAGGTCGGCCGGGAACGCAGTTCTCTAGAATGCCCGGCTGGGTCCACGAGCACCTGTTTTGTCGGCTGGGACCGGTGCCAATGCAGTTGTGGTAAGTATGGGGCCTGCCTAAACATTGAAAGCGTAGACTTCTTTTTTCCAAGTGTATTGAGGATAGAATTCTAATTTTGGTTAGCGACTAACTTTAGGTTTTGAGAAGTTTTTTTTTTCGCTTCATCTATATTTTCTACGTTTTGTTTTTTGCTTCTATGCGTATTCATGCTTAAGATTCTTTGTTCTTCGTTTTGCTGCATAAACATACCGTGATTATTACTTAGTAAGCAAGACGAACGTTTCGCAGCTGTACAGCAATTGAGAAACATGGACCGTCCGCAGCGTGTTTTACAAGATGTTTTATATTTCTGCCCTGCTATCGCCAGTGACAGACGAGGAGCCTTGTGCATCACTGCGGGACCACTCTTGTCCCCGACACTACGTTCTCAACTGCACCACTGAGGGAATCACGTGCAAGGGCCAATGCTGTGAGTCATCATCATCATCAGCCTGACTATACACACTGCAGGGCGAAGGCTGTGAGTGCAGTTTGCGAATCGTGGATGAGAAGAGATGGAAAAAACTAGACGGCAGTTGAACTTCCCTAACTAGGAACTAACCAATGCTTACCACTCGGTCAGTTATATTTGCCTCGATTTGCAACTACTTGAGTATCCGAATAATTCTGCGATTTAAATTGGAATGGGAGAAGTTGAAAGGAATTCCTTAGTCCAACTTTTTCGGAGGAGTTGAAGACAACGAAGGCATCCGAAGCACAGTGTGAAAGCTTCCCTGCTATGCCCATCGAGAAACCGGCTACTGTAATGGCGCAGTGGTCTATCGCAGGGTTCAGTGATACGAATTATGCACTTTCCCTCGCTCCGGATCGAAACCTACTGGAAGTAGTGTTTTAAGGGATAGGTTATAGGGATGGAGCGCCTTTGGCAAGTACGCCCCGGTTATGACTAGCAGCTAACCGGTATCGCTAAAGAGGAAAGTATACAAGAGCTGCCTCTTACCTGTTCTCACCTATGGGGCTGAAACATGGAAGCTAACGAAGAGGGTACTACTTAAGTTGAGGACAACGCAGAGGGCTATGGAACGGAAAATGGCAGCAGTAACGTTAAAAGATAGGAAGCGTGCAGAGTGGGTCAGAGAAATAACTCAAGTTACCGACATTCTAGTGGAAATCAAGAGGAAGAAATGTGCATGGGCAAGACATGCAGTGCGAAGAGAGGATAATCGGCTTTCGCTTAGGGTAACAAAAAGATTCCAAGTGAAGGCAAGCGTAGCAGGAGTCGACAGAAAGTTAGGTGGGCGGATGAGGGTAAACATTTCGCAGGGTTCAACCTAATATACTTTATAACCCCAGTTATAAAGTATATTTCCCTTCCATAGTCTCGATCTGTGTACGTGTCCTAAGTATACATATTCCCCTACCACTTCCAATGATTCGCTACTTATTTTAAACTGTTGTTGCTTCCCGAAGCTGTTGAAAACTATTTTAGTTTTCTGCATATTGATTTTCAAGCCTACCTTTCTGCGTTTCCTGTCTAGGTCAATAATAATTATTTGCAGTTTATCCACTGAGCTGCTTAGCAAGCCAATGTCATCAGCAAATCGGAGATTACTGAGGTAATCTCCAACTATCCTTATCCCTAACTGCTCCTATTCCAAGTCTCTAAATACTTCCTCTAAACAAGTTGTGAATAGTACTTGGCAAATTGTGTCTTCTTGTCTAACCTCTTTCTTTGTTGCAAATTTGTTGCTTTCTTCATGTAAAACTATGGTTGCTGTGCATTCACTATGTATATCTTTCAGCACTTTCAAGTATGACTCGTCTACACCCTGATTTCGCAACGCCTGCATAACCGCAGATATTTCAACTGAGTGAAATTCTAATTCGTAATCAATGAATTCTATGTATAAGGGCTGCTAATAGTTCAAACATTTTTCTACCACCTGGCTGATGGTATGGACATGGTCGATAGTAGAGTACCGTTTCTGAAAACCTGCTTGATCCTTTGCTTGATTGCAGTCTAAGGTTGTCCTGATTCTATTAGTGATTACCTTAGTAAATACCTTATATGTAACAGACAGTAAACTGATTGGTCTGTAATTTTTAAGGTCCTTAGAGTCCCCTTTCTTATGAATTAGGATAATGTTTGCATTTTTTCATGGTTCCGGCACCGTCGATGATACTAGGCACTGCGTATACTGGGTGGCCAGTTTTCCTAGCACGATATCCCCCCCCCCCCCCCCCCAACCTTTAAAACATCTGTAATTATCTGATCCTCTCCAGCTTATTTCCCCCCTTTTCATAGTTTCTAATGCTTTCTTGACCTCGTCCTTCGTCACTGGTGGAACGTCTGACTGTTTCTTCCCACCACCAATCTCATTTCTTGCCAAATTTCATGGCCCCTGCCAAGTCTTGGAACGAAGCTCGCCTGTTAATTACGTGGTTGAACTTCTGACACCGTCTCCTGATCTTCACCGGCCGGTGAGCAGTCGAGGCTGTTCGCCTCCAACACCTCAGTACTTATTATGATGCTGCCATTTTGTCTACGCCTTAAGTCGCCAGAATGGTTCTTTTTCCCGGGGCGATTGTAATAAGGACGAAGAACATTCTTGCGAAGACTAAGAACAACTGAGCGTTCTATTCTGTGGCAATGCTATCGCTTTGTGTGTTCTAGAGGCTCGACTTCTCTTTCCACATTTCGCTGTCGCCACTGCTCCCTTGGTTTTATTTTCTTTAAATGAACCTCATCTAACCGGTCAAATATTTTCACACACAAACCCGTCGCGTTGGTCTTGAAGAAAATGGTCTACCTTTGAAAGATGCTAGATATCCGAAACCTACGACTTTCTAATAATGTAATCTACAAGCTCCAATAGATCACTTGGTGATTCAACGAAAAGAAGTTTATCGTTTATTTTATTTATTTAAAAATATTGCAGCAAAATTCAAGGCTATAACAGGAGTGCGTATACAAAATTTTATGCAATTCAACTCCTAAAAGACATATACCAACAACAAAAAATAATATCACAACACATTATACCTTCTGATGCTATGACTCAATTACCGAAGCAAATTTAGAAATTGACGATACACGAATGTTTCCATGAAAGGATTTCCAACTGTCTACAGTATCAGGAAATGAACTAAGAGAACTTCTCAGAGGTCACATATTGTCGCGACCAGAAGCTACAGTTTATGATTTGGGAGAGCTCGAAAACAGAAACACTAACAAAGTCGTCATAGATATGACCCACTGTAAAAATACGGGGAAGAACCGCCGAGAAGCGATGATCCAAGCCTCTACCAACCTACTCAAACAACTTCGAAAGTTCATCAAGGGTCAACGCAGATGTCGGAATGTTGTAAGGCGTCAACAACCTGTTCCTCGACCTCAGGTAGCGAAACAAAGCTTCTCTGTTTTTTGATGTTGAAAGGGGACTCATAATGCTATTCATATTCCTCCATTGCACAGGAGACTGTACTCCTAAACTTTTATCCTGCCGTTGATGTATCTCCTGGTCCGGCCGATGTATTTCTTTCCACAGGAAAAGGGAATCTGATAAACTATCCTTTGAATGCATTCATAATAGTATCTTGTTCGGTGCTCTGTTTTACATCTTAATATATTATAGTTTCTATTTAGGAATAATTTAGGCGTAGGAATAAAATGAACGCCGTATTTTTACCAATCTTCATCATGGTGTGGATAAAGCCAAGAATATATGGCACCAAAAATTTCTTCCTGTTGTTCAGATGTCCATTCCCTTTCATTTGTCTCTTATTCTGCGTTAACAAGCTTTCAGCTCTGTTGCATATAAATTCAACAGAAAATCTTACTTCTAGAGGCCTCTCAGACTGGTTTTAGAAACTGGGCCTAATACAGTGATGGCATGATTTCGTAAGAGCAAAAAGCAAAGCCGCCTTCGCTATGAATCTTTTCACTGTCTTTGAATGATTTGACGTATAATGCAGGAATTGCTTCTTAGCTCGGGGCTGATAGCTCCAACGTAAATGTCCAGCCAAGAATTCGAGTCGCAAATCAAGGAACCATAGAACACCATCTTCTGGGACTGAACAGAATGGCGTTCTATTGGAGCAGAGCTCCAGCACTGCTGACCGAGCGCACCTCCTCGTAGGGCCGGCCGACCTCCGTGCCGATATCCTTTTTGCCTGCCACGATAAGCTACCTCTGGCCACTTGGGCTCTGCGCGCACACTCATACGAGTTCGTCAAGCATATTATTGGCCTAAACTTGCTGATGCCGTTCATCGCTACGTCAGAGGCTGTCGTGAGTGCCAACGTCGAAAGACGCCACCTCTCAAGCCAGCGGGTTTGCTTTAACCTATTGCGCCTAATCGGATGCCATTTGATCAAATCGGCATGGACCTTCTGGGAACATTTCTGCTGACATCGGTCGGTAACAAATGGATTATAGTCGCGACCGACTATCTCACACGGTATGCGAAAACCAAGGCGGTGAAGCGTGGCTCGTCATCTGAGATCGCCCAGTTTTTTACGCAGTAAATCGTGTTGTGCCATGGCGCACCGTTTCAACTCATCACCGATCGAGGCACGGCGTTTACGGCACAACTTATGCACGGCGTATTTGAGCTCAGTCACACGAGCCATCGCAAAACCACTGCCTATAATCCGCAGACGAATGACCTCACAGAGAGGCTCAATAAAACGATCGCCGACATTATTGCAATGTACATAGACTCCCAGCACAAGACCTGGGATGAGATTCTCCCGTATGTCATATATGCCTACAACACTGCCATCCAAGAGACGACGCGTTTTACGCCATTTCGCCTGCTCTACGTACGCGACGTTCAGACGATGTTGGATACCATGCTTCCGCGCTGCACTGATCATCCTCCCACGCTAGACGCCGAACAGTTTGCTCAGCACTCCGAGGAAGCACGTCAACTTGCTCGCATTCATATTCAGCAACAGCAGGGCAAGGATACGCGTCGCTACACCCTTCGTCATCGACAAGTCACATACCAACCTAGAGAGCAAGTTTAGGTGTGGACACCGGTGCGCTGGCCCGGCATGTCTGAAAAACTGATGTCGCGTTACTTTGGACCTTACAAAGTTCTGCGCCGTGTCACAAAAGTGACATACGAAGTCTTTCCAGCGGGTACTGTGCAGATCTCGCGTCGGCAACCACGCTCCGAGGTGGTGCATGTTGTCGGCATGAAGCCGTATTCACGCGGTGCAGTGTGCGCTTGTTTAGTTGTGCAGGGCACCGCCTCCATTTTCTGTTTGGTTTCTGTACTGACCCATTTGTTTTCGCTTGCTTCGCCCATCACTCGCGCGCAGTCTGTGCTTCCATTTTTTTTAGGAGGGGGAGTAGTGCCACCTGGTGTCCCTGATGCTCTTAGGTGGCGCCTGGAAAAAAAGGACGCTGAAGTCGGCTTGCATGTTGTATGCGAAAATCTGCCAGCTGGTACAGCTTCGTCCCGTCGTTTTAGTCACATCTAGCCCTGTTGTCGTTGACAATACAAATTATGCACTATTGACTGGGAATTGCTTCTGGCCCATTCCGAATTCTGCGGCCAAAACATGGATTTATTTCATGTAATATGGGCCTCTCAGTTAGTAGAGCGGAGCCAACGTTAGAGGCATTCTTCTAGCACAAAGCAACGAGCACCCGTCAAGCATCTTTTGTGAACAATGTCTGGAATGAGCACCCAATTACCTATTCTTCTCCCTTATTCTCAATAAATGTTTCTAGCCACAGCTGCAAACGTTCGCCTCCTGTTCATTGCTGCAGGGGAGTATTAATGTTTCTCTTACCCCGGTATGCAAGATGCAAAAGGAAATAGAATTAACACTTTCTCACTGCACGAATCAAGATTTTCTAAATTTACCTGTTTCCTTAGACGGGAAGATGCCATTCGAGAATGGCCAAAAAAGTCCTTTTCTTAGCCAGAAATTTTATATTTTGCTCTGCATAGTAAAAGAGCTCTCTTTTGTGACAAGGAGCAGGACATGCTTTTTAGGCCGATATAAAAGTCACAAATAATCGACTCGAAAAATATTACGACAGCAGTCTGAGAATAAGGAATCTAAAAACGAACCTCGCGCTGGAAGTGCATGTGGCTATTCCACAATGGAGTGCCCGTCAGAACTGGACTGTCTTAAAAACTCGATCCGCTACTCTCCTGGACGCATAGGGTCGTTCTTTACAAGCCCTGTATCGCGAGAGGCAGAGGAAAGAGCAATACCCTCGGTTTCGGCGAAAATGATAATTTCAGATGGCCTGAATCGTGGCGAAAAGACCACTTTGCATCGTCCTTTCAGCCCTGTATTGAAGCTGTTTTGAAGAAACGAAATTGATTTCAATTGGTGCCAAGCACAAAATACTGTTTAAAAATGTAGCGAGGTGGATTGGAGCCTACGTACCCGAAGTTCCCTGGAATGCCAAGTACGAAATGCCTAACAAAAGAAAAACGTCCCACTGCAGATTCGAACCTATGCCTTCCGAATTTCTTTGTCGCCTCACAGCGATGCCATAGACCACTCGGTCACGGAACTTTTTGCTTCCTTATTGCATGGAAATATTTCAAGACCGATTTAACCAGGCAGCATCCCGCAACCTGTCATACACAGTCGAGCCAGCATCGAGCTCTTACTTTGCCCACCATCAAAACTCTTGTAGAAAGATATATGCATCAAGCAAAACTAGGCAAAAGGTCGATCCTTCGCAGCATATAACCCCCGCACCATAGCACAATGTTATCTTAACAGAGACTTCGATGAACGTGGTGGCTCTGCGTTGTGATCTGTCATGCGGCTTTTCCACGGGCTAAACAGTCCCATGAGCACATAAAAGACCCCATGGAACCTCACAAGCTTCCATTTTATGCAAAAATTTTATAGTATAGGGCGTAATATCAATGTCCTTTTTAAGAGTTCGTTGAAGAATGTCCTCAAAAACACTGCATCACGGCAATACACAAAGCAATGATCTAAAGTTTCTGGCTGCTGACACAGGCGACAATCCGTTAACCTTGCCACAAAGTCCCATAATGCACGAAGCCACGTATTGAAGGGCAAGGTTCACGTGTGAAGTTTAAGAAAGAAAGTGCGGCTGACTGTATATACATTCCTACACCAGCTTTAATACACTATTGTCTAGAAAGAAGAGGTAGGGCTGCCAATACATCAGTACAGGACAAAATATTTAAATCAGAACTTGTCATCTGTCTTCTGGATAAAGTGTATAGGTATTCTAAAGAAAACCGTACAGTGTGGAAACGGAATGCGTCGGCAACTTCCTTAAGAAAAACTAATAAAGGACCCTTACTTTTATGACCAGTGGTAGCAAACAAATTAGACAAATTGGCACTTAATAGTCTATTAAAAACCACTAGTGTGAAGGAATGGTTTGCTGCTTTAAAAAAAGAAAGGCTTGAAACAAGCTGATGAACAAACAGGTGTTGGAGACGCGCTCCACCAGCCTCTAGAGGGAGAAAAAATATTTTTGTTCTTACTGCGCAAAATTTTAGATATCAGAAACAATGGGCATATACAGCGCAATATCCCCACAAGCGTCAGACGGCCTTAAAGAGCGTGACTGGTCTTACGATTTTGACACACCTGACGCTAACAGGGCATGCGACATGTTTATAAGCAAGGCTAAATCATTACGTACTGATTGCTTTTCCCTCGGACCAACCTTCCAACCTAAAAAAAAACTCAAAAGCCGTTGCTTCGTCAGCTAATAAAATAAATAGAAAGAAAACACTTTGCTGGACATTTCTCCAGACACAGGATCCGGACAAAAGATGCGAATACAAAGAATTTCGTAACAAATAAATAGCGAAAAAGAAAAATCTAAGAAGGTCTTTTACCACCTTACCTTTGATGCATGCTGTTTTCGGCAAAGCGATAGAGTATGGAAAAAATTAAACACCGTACTAAACAGCAACAGCACAACCTGCATTGATAACCTTACTGTAAATGACGAAGTCACGCAAAGGTCAGAGCATGCAGACTGTTTCGATCTTTTTTTTTTTTTTCATTGAAATGGGAGGTAGTAATAGCTGCCACATATCCGAGATAGGCCTACAAATAAAACCTCAGAGCGTATTTCTCCTGCAAACGTGCGCTAGCGAAGTTAGTACTGTTCTCTAAAAGTTAAACAGCAGTCGTATCTCAGACGCTGTTGGCTTAGAAACTAAGCCTTTTAAACACGTGATTTTTCTCAATGCCCATTTGCTGGCCCATATATTTCATTTTTCACTCTCTGCGGGGTGTTCCCGGAAAACATGCACTTAGCGCGAGTTATTGTAGTACATAAGAGAGGTGACAGAAAGAATAATGTGAGCGCTGCATGGCGCTTCATCTATAACAGGGGTGCATGTGCTGCTTCATCTTCATCCTTCTCTCTTGTAGATATACATTGTCATCGCTGAGTGTGCTTCGCTTTGGTGTGCGGCCCTGGCTTCAGGTCTCCAATAAACCTGGTCCGCCAAGCCCGTCCTTATAAGTGGGGAAGGTGCGTCCTGATTTCCCTGCTGCCTCGTCACCTGCATCTGCCTGGAGCTCCGTTCCGGTCGCTGCTTGACAGTTACCGCCATCGTTATGACCCAAGAGGGGACCGCCGCTGTTTCGAGTTCTTCCCACTCCACCCCAGCTCCCCTTGGTACTTGGACTATGAGCAGCCGTCAGCGCAACCCCCAGAAGCTTGCCGGTCTACGCGGGGACGACGCTGATGACTGGCTTGAAAACTACGGCCACGTCAGTGCCTTCAACCGGTGGGACGACTCCCTTAAACTTATAAACGTGTTGTTTTACTTGACCGATGTGGCCAAACCTGGTTTTTGAACCACGAGTTGACAATTCCTGCCATTTGATATCAATTTGCCAGTTTTTTCCAAAGTTCTGGAAAAACCTTCTTAACATTCGAAGTGGTTATTTTTCTCAAAAACATGCGCTTATCATTTATTGCCAGCTTGATTTCGGGAAACGGTTTTCCGCAGAAGATTCTCTGCTTACACAAAAACACATTATCTCAGAAAGTTTAGAAAATAAATTACTGGCGCTGGGAATCCATATAGACGTTTATAAAGCATTCGGTCACGTAACACTCTATTTATAGAAAAACATTAAAATTTTATTTTCGTGATATACGCACTCAGCGTATTCGGTCATATTTATCTGCACGTAATCAGTTCGTTGAAAATGAACACAAATCACTCAGAAGACATATAAAGAGTGGTGTGCCACTTGTCAGCCATACTGAACCGAGTCATATATTTGTTTTATATAAATGAATGGGTAATAATTGATGGTTGGTCCAAATCTGTTATCTACGCTGATGATTGTACCATGTTGTTTACTGGAAAATATTTAAGCAGAATATTACCACATGCAAGCTCACTCTGTTTCAGGCTACATTAGCCTCAGAATAATAACTTCGTAGTAAGCGAGCCTGAAGCACCAGGCAAGCCAGTGGAAGATGTTGACATTATCTTCAATAGTCCTTGTGTGAATAATATACAGAAATCTGTCAATACCCAATTGGGATCTTTTTCTCTGAATATACAATTTTGAACGACCATGTCAATCATCTCTGCTGAAAACCATGAAAATATGTAGGCATGCTTAATAAAAATTGTCACTTTTTCCCGGCCACTGTTAAAAAGCTCCTGTATAATTATTTCTTTTATACCGTGCTTAGATATTGTGGACCGGTATAGGTGAACACTAGTACACAAAACTTAAACAGGCCTGACATTGGTGGACAAGAAAGCAGTAAGGGAAATAGAAAATGTTTCTCGTATTGAAGACGCCAAAAACCTTTTCAAGACAAAGAAAACTTTAAAAGCTACTAATATCCATAAGCTCAATCTAGGAAATTACAGAAGTGCGATAAGGCGGAAATTACACTCTTTTCTACCTTTAGCTAATCGTGGAGGATAAGAGTACGCTTACGCTCATTGCCTGCAACTACCATAATAAATTCATTTCACACGCACAAATTATGCCATGTCACCGAGCAAGATTGACCTTCTAGAGTTGTTCCTAGAGACTTAGAGAAATGTTCAGCCTGATTTGTTTTCAAGTTCATTGCAGATTTGTTTATATATGGCTGCATTGTAAATTAGAATTCAGAGTTGAAACCCTGAAGTCCTGTCACTGTTGCCGGGGCGATTTGAGCCCCTATTGTGCCGTTTTTTTTCCTTTCTTCTCTCACTGCATTTGTTTTATGGTGATGAATAAAATTGTCATTCGCATCCACACCCTTCAAGTAACACGTCTGCTCCGACGCGTCAGTCGCAGCCCAGAGATTTCCCAGAACATACGTCTGGCGACTCCCATCTTGCGTGCCATTCGAATTGAGTGGGTCCCACGTTACCTACTCAGTTTGAAAACGTCAGCAGATTCTGCAACCCGCCATGTGACTCTACCCTCATCAATGCCACGCTTCCTGAGTATGGATGACGTCACCCTCTTTCTCACAAGAAAGGGGGTCACGTCTGTCGCCGCACACGTGCTTTCTCCCTCCGTGTGCGGTAACCCTCCCCGCGCGGTCATACCTGCGCAAAGGAGGTTGCGCTACGGAGGATCCGGGTCGGGGTTGCCCTCACATCTGCTGTGACTAGAACATAGCATCAATATCAATATGTATATCAACGTCCAGGGTGTCTTGTATGCAACTCACAAAATAATGAGGCAGATATTCACCACTTGACGGTTTGCTCGGCACTGAATCCGACGAGAATTCGGCACCTGACAGCTGTGGGTCTTTCGCCAAACAACCTCTCTTCTTACATTGCTTGAACGAAGGGGCCTCGTCCTCGTACCCTCTTGGACTTATTGGAACTGCCAACCTTTTATCTTTCATTTAATACGCCTTTTTAATTTTTGTTTTACATATTCCTTTATGCCCTGGGGAAATAAATAACGTAACTAAATATAAAATTGATTATTGCGTTTATTTATTGAATGATTGGTTGATTTGAATTATTGATTGATTTATTGATGTGACATACGGCAGCTACAGTATATGTGTGCCGGCCTTTGTCAACAACGCTAACTATTACTGGAACGTACTATAACGTAAACGCGGCGCAGATTTTCGAATAATGCGGTTAGTAAGGCTTTTGCTTTAAAGTTCGTCGTCAGTGGATTTAGGAGCCTGTAGGAAGCAAGAAGGTCATCTTCTGCTTGGACAAATGCGCCATCTTAGTAGACGGGTTCTCGACGCGCACAGCTGCCAGTTTTCTCCTTCCGTTAAACAAAGCGCCTGCAATATTTCACGCTGATCTCCACGCTGATCTCCACGCTGACCTTCGGACATGTCCATGCACTTCATCTCTTCTAAAATAGAGGCTATAGAGACCTTAAATAGCCTCCTTGTCACAGAAATCTAATGCCGCGATCACTTACTTAGGTAAACACGGCAATACGAGGAAAAGCCGTCAACCTAGCGACACGTTAGGTAAATGAGCTGTTAATGATGCTTATCTATGTATATCCGTACTCAGCCATGTTGAGCGGCCATTTAACGTTTTTATTAACTGCACAATACGCTCTGTACTGCACTAATAAACGTTGCCCATGCTGATTAATTAATAAGAAAGAAGTCTGCCTCTGGTAATATTTCAGTTGCAAAGCATTAGTAATTAATGCTATCAGAATGAAAATGCAGCCATCGTATACGTAGTGTCTATGACATGTCGGCCTTGTTTGCAGAAATATTAGGATTAGTTTTAGACGGCAATGATTTCGTTTGTTTGTGTTGAGTGCATTGTAGAAACTTTGGTGCATATTTTAGGGATTCCTCAAAATATCGCACATTACCGCAGTCACACCCCCGCAGGTTCGGCGCTTTTCCCAACTAATGTGAATTAACGTATTCATGGAGAACAATTCCCCCAAGTTATGCTATCAATTTTTTTCACGCTATATGCCACGTAAATGCGCGAGCCGTGTAATGTGTATAATGTGCTGTGCACAATAAAAGACGCAAGCGCGATCTTCCACCACGCATAGATTACAAGCAACGCCTTGGTGGCAGAACAGATATTTACATGTAAACTCTTAACATTCCGAAAGGACAAAACAGGAGCTCGACGCTTGTTGGAGATCGTAGGAGAGAAAGCTCATTTAAACAAAACAAATTCTGCGAAGGCTCCTCCTCACAGCGCTCCTTTTGGTGTTCAGTTCTAGTAGGCCCCACTAGATGGAAGCACGGATAGTACATCAGTTACTAGTTTGCAACAACCTGTATCCGGCGGGAACGGCGTGAATTTCAACACGGGAAGCGAGGTGCACTCCAG
Organism: Amblyomma maculatum; assembly: GCF_055883805.1. Taxonomy (NCBI): domain Eukaryota; kingdom Metazoa; phylum Arthropoda; class Arachnida; order Ixodida; family Ixodidae; genus Amblyomma; species Amblyomma maculatum. Next base: position 63,035,614 of record NC_139353.1, read on the forward strand.
ATGTTATGCATTATCGAACTCAACAAATGAAAGAAGATCCGTGGAATGCTCACAATATATATATATATATATATATATATATATATATATATATATATATATATATATATATATATATATATATATATATATATATATATATATATATATATATATATATTGTGAGCATTCCACGGATCTTCTTTCATTTGTACATACCATATTCTTCTTCTTTGTTTTGTACATAACATCGTCATCGTCCCGCGGCGCCGGCTCCAGCACGCGCCTGAGTTCACCATCTGAATAAAAACGCTGACATGGCATACCTTGCCTTGCCGTCACAACTTTGGCGTCTCGACCTGGCCTTCTTTCACAATATATATTTATATATATATATATATATTGTGAGCCTTCCGTGGATGTTGTTTAATTTGTACATGCCATTATCTTCCTATTTCATTTGTACATACCATCATCATCGTCCCGTGGCGCCGTCTCCGGCACGCGCCTGGGTTTTGTCATCAGATTAAAGCGCTAGACAAGGCATCGCTGGCCTTGCCATCACGACCTTGCCTTCTCAAACTAGCCTTCTTTCACAAGTGGTGGAGGTCAAATTTGATCCCCTTGCTGCCTTGGGCCCTGTCTCTCGCTGGAGCTACGTTCCGGTCGCCGTTTGGCAACTGCCACCATAATCATGTCCACCGAGAGCAATACCGACCCGGCCGGACGCTCTACCTCGGCTGCACCGACGCCTCCGACTCTGCCCACACGTCAACGGGACCCGCCGCTGTTCGCTGGTCGTCGCGACGAAGACGTCGATGACTGGCTCGACACATATGAATGCTGCAGTGCCTATAACCTGTGGGACGATGCTTTAAAATTCTTCAACGTTTCGTTCTGTCTCATTGAGGTCGCCAGAAACTGGTTCATCAATCGCGAACCCCACACTACTAACTGGACCACTTTCAAACAGCAGTTCCGACAATACTTCTCCGGCCCGGCAGTTCGGACCGAGATCGCGAGAAACAAGCTCGCTTCCCGCCTTCAAGGTACCGATGAGTCATATGCGTCTTACATAGAGGCTGTTCTTGCACTTTGTCGGCGCATTAGTCCCACCATGACAGAACCTGAACGTGTGCACCACGTCTTAAAAGGGATCAATTCTATGGCTTATCATACCTTAGTCGCCCAGAAGTGTTGATTCAATTATAACGACCTGTCAACGCCTCGACCAGCTGCAGTCCTCTCGATTACAGCCCAGCTTCGCAACTGGTCCGACTTCTGCTGACCTTGATGTGCGGGCAATGATTCGAGCAATCATCCGCGAGGAGCTTCAAGCCCTCAATCCTTTCTGTCGACATGGGTGCGATCATTCTTCCGCACCTTCTAATGACGCCGTTCTCCGCATCATGATTAAAGAAGAGTTATCAACTATCAGCCACCCTATGACATCCGACCCTTCTGCAAACCGCCCAGCGCCGACCTACGCGCACGTCGCTGCATCCCCCCTTCATTGGTTCCCCCGCCCCGACCGGCACCAACTTACAATCACGTCAATGCAATGGCGGTGGCTCAACCTACACCACCCTACTACGCACCTTGGCGTCCCTCCCGACCAGTCTGCTATTACTGTGGTATTAGAGGACATATATCCCGCTTCTGTCAGCGCCGCCTTCAGAACGAGCGCCGTGGTTACGACGCCTTCGAAACTGACATGCCTTCAACTTCATATTATCCACGCCGGACTATTCCAAGCCCACCTCGACAATCCTCCCCACCTCCAGTATCTTCCTCTGAGCCTCGTGGTAACCATGTATCCCGACGCCGGTCCACATCCCCAGACCGCCGCTCAGTTTCCCCTCTCCGTCCCGCAACCGCTTTCCCTTTCCGCCATCCGGAAAACTAAGTGTTGCAATTTCCGGAGGTCAAACTGCACTCTGCGAACTTACTAAAAGTCCTCCTAATCGCCCGTATAATGTGATTGCTGTTATCGCTGAAGGTTTACCGGTCGAAGCTTTGATTGATACAGGGGCTGCAATTTATGTCATTCACGCTGATTTGGGCTACCGTTTGCGAAAAGTGACAACACCATATGATGGGCCTGAACTCCGTGGAGCCAATGATGTCCCTTTGCGCCCTTCAGCGAAGTGCACCGTACGAGTTGTTATCGACGGCATCCGCCATCATGTGCAGTTTGCTGTGCTCTCACCTTGTGAGCACCTGATGATTTTTGGATGGGATTTTTTGTCAACCGCTTCAGCGTTAATTTGTTGTGGTGACCGTGTCATCCATATGAGAGACAGCGATTTTTCATCTGACTTTTCTGAACGACATCATCCCCTCGTTGCCGCCGCTGATACTGTTTTGCCTCCTCAGTGCGAAAAACTGCTTACTGTTGTTTCTGACCACATCACTGACGGGGACGTACTCATTGCACCATCATATAGTCATCTTGCACGCGGTATCGCCTTCCCGTCAAGTCTTGTCCGGTTCCACAACGGCTCAGCAACAGTAGTGGCCACTAACACTTCACGTGAATCTCTCGTGCTCCCAAAAGGAACTTCTCTGCATTGCATGGTGGATGTTCAACCTTTTTCCCTGATGGTGCTCAGCACCCCTCCGCCTCAGCAACGTGTTTCGTTAGACGTCTCCCTTTCTTTTCTCGCAAATCCTATTAATCCTAAACTCCCGCCGAACCAACGCCAAGAACTGCTGACATTGCTTCGACACCACCAAGCCAATTTTGATGCCACTTCCACACCACTGGGGCGGACTAGTGTTGCGCATCGTCGAATCATTACCGAAGGTAACGCTATAGTTCGCCGACGGCCTTATTGGGTTTCCCTCTCTGAACGAAAAGTATGGAGCATGTAAATGATGGAGCAATGGAGCATGTAAATGACATGCTCCATTGCAATATAATTCGTCCCTCAACAAGCCCGTGGTCCTCCCCAGTAGTGCTAGTTAAAAAAAAGGACAGCTCGGTACGCTTTTGTGTTGATTACCGTGCACTCAACAAAATTACCCGCAAAGATGTATATCCGATGCCGCGAATTGATGACGCCCTTCACTCTCTCCAAGGCTCCGAATATATCTCGACCTTGTACCTCCGCTCAGGTTATTGGCAAATACCTATGCACGAGGACGACAAAGAAAAAACCGCTTTCGCAACACCCGATGGCCTTTACAAATTTAATGTTATGCCTTTCGGACTTTGTAACGCATCAGCGACATTTGAAAGAATGATTGATACGGTACTTCGTGGCCTAAAATGGAGAACCTGTTTGTGTTACTTGGACGACATTATTATCTTTTCGGCAACCTTTATTGACCATCTCACGCGCCTGAATGAAGTCCTCACCTGTCTCGCTTCGGCAGGCCTTCAGCTCAACACCAAGAAGTGCCACTTTGCACAGAAGGAAATTAGAATATTGGGACATCTGGTCAGCCATGACGGCATTCGCCCAGATCCTGAAAAAATCATCGCGGTTCTAACTTTGCTCGTCCACAACGGATTACAGATTTGCGCAGTTTCCTCGGCCTCGCCTCTTATTTTCGGCGTTTTATAACGCATTTTGCAACTATTGCTGCACCATTTAATGAGCTACTTAAAACACGCAGCCCTTTCGTGTGGACTGAACAGTGCGAAACTGCTTTTAATGACCTAAAGCACGCCCTCACATCAGATCCTGTTCTTGGCCACTTCAGTGACAGCGCTACAACTATCCTGCATACCGATGCCAGTGGTCGTGGCCTTGGCGCTGTACTTCTGCAGCGTGATGCAACATCGCGTGAGAAAGTGATTGCCTTTGCCAGTCGGACTCTGACTCCAGCTGAGAAAAACTACACCATTACCGAGCAGGAGTGTCTTGCCGTCGTATGGGCTGTCCAAAAATTTCGCCCTTACTTATACGGTCGGCACTTCACAGTTGTGACCGACCACCATGCTCTTTGCTGGTTGTCTTCACTCAAAAATTGGACTGGCCGACTTGGCCGCTGGATTCTACGCCTGCAAGAATACCATTTCGAAGTCACTTATAAATCTGGTCGCCAACATCAAGACACCGACGCTCTCTCTCGCTGTCCCCTTTCGGAATCAACTTGCTGTTTTTCTTTCCAATGCATTTCCACCTCTGACCAGAGCCGACCATCTCTTAGCCCGACGTATATCACAACTGTTTGTTTTGACGACTCTGAGAACAAGCACGCTCTCCGCTCACAGCAATTTGCCGATGCCTATTGCCGTCCTATCATCGACCGCCTTATCGGCGCTTCGGACCCGCCCAATTCTAGGCTTCGCCGACAGCTTCGCAATTTCAAGCTCGAAGATGGCATCCTACTCCGCTACGTCTATTGCCCTGATAGCACTCGCTGGATCCCAGTCGTGCCGCGTGGGCTTCGCCCACGTATACTGGCGGCTCTCCACGATCACGCTACTGCAGGTCAACTTGGTTTTGACAAAACCTACGACCGCGTGAGAAAACGATTCTTTTGGCCTGGCTTATCTTCCACCGTTGCCAAATTCGTCGCATCCTGCCCTCTGTGCCAACGTCGCAAACGGCTGACTTCTTCGCCCACTGGCCTTCTACAACCTCTTCCTTGTCCCACCACGCCATTCGACGTAGTCAGCATCGACTTGTATGGTCCCTTACCTCTCTCCGAGGGGGGTAGCCATTGGATTATAACAGCTGTCGACCACCTCACACGCTACGCTGAGACAGCACCTGTACCGACTGGTTCCGCTGAAGAAGTAGCAAATTTCTTTATGCGATCAATTGTATTGCGTCATGGCGCTCCTCGGGTGCTCCTAAGTGACCGCGGTACAGCCTTCTTATCGAAAGTCGTTGCCGAAGTTCTTCCCGCGTCATCCACCCTTCATAAGACAACCTCAAGCTACCATCCCCAGACTAACGGTCTGACTGAGCGATTTCATCGCACCTTGTCAGACATGATATCCATGTACATCACACCAGATCATCGAAATTGAGACACTATTCTACCATTCGTCACATTCGCCTATAACACAGCAGTACAGCGGACTACCGGTTATTCTCCATTTTTCCTCACTTATGGCCGTCCTCCCACTACAATTCTCGACGTTTCCTTCTTCTCTACATCCGACTATGCCACATCAGTACCTACCCATTTTTTATCTCGTGTGGCCAGATGCCGTCATCTTGCCCGCCTCAACAGGGCAGCGTGCCAGGAAGACCGCAAGACTCGCTATGATTCTACTCATCGAGTGGTCTCTTTTCGTCCTGGCGACGAATTACTGCTTTATACACCATTGCGCACCCCTGGCCTTAGTGATAAATTCCATCAGCGTTACGTAGGTCCCTATGAGGTCTTAAGCCAAACTTCCCCAGTGAAGTACAAATTGACGCCTGTTGATCCCCCAGCTGATCGACGCCACCGTGAAACTGAAATTGTTCATGTGTCTCGCTTGAAACCGTTAGTGCGCCGCTATGCATCGCTTAGTTAGGTTCGGCCAGGCTGGCCGCCTCCGACCCCCCGGGCAGATTGTGTGAGCCTTCCCTGGATGTTCTTTAATTTGTTCATTCCATGATCTTTCTCTTTCATTTGTACATACCATCATCATCGTCCCGTGGCGCCGTCTCCGGCACGCGCCTGGGTATTGTCATCAGATTAAAACGCTAGACAAGGCATCGCTGGCCTTGCCGTCACGACCTTGCCGTCTCAAACTAGCCGTCTTTCAATATATATATATATATATATTATAGTTTATAGCTTTCTCTACATTGTCGTTATATACAAAACTCCTATACACTATAATACTAGCAATCAGCCAATGTAGTAAGACTGTTTGCGCTACAAAATAGAACGATGTGTCGTTATTTCTGACTAATATTGATATGACTTTCTTAGATCTTATTGTTGTAAGACCTTCCAGAAAAAAAGAAAACAGTTATTTAATCGTGCCGTTCATTTATTCAAAAGCAAACTAAGTTCACTTGAGAAATGATAGAGCTTGCTTTTTTGAAAAAGCAGATTAAGTACTTCCCCCACGCTTACAAAAAAAAAAAAAGTCACTGGTCTGTTCATCAGTAAAAAATATTCGTCACGCAGCTCATGTTTCGTTATTGCACAAGACTGTAGGCGTCGCTTACCGCAATTGTTTTTTGCTTTGGGCAGAAGAGAGTTCCTCTCGAGTTGGAAAGCGAGTATAGTTTATGTTATGTAGTAAATGAGGAGGAAGAAAGCCTAAATATTCATTTCTGCAAATCATATTGAAGACCAAAACACCCATGCAGTAAAGATGCCTGCATGATGAAAGCGGAGGCACACAAAGCTGCTTGATGTAAGGTTGGGATGATGACTGGTGAGAAGACAACGTTATGAAGAAGATGACTTTCACCACCACCGTTCCGTGCGGCTCACGCAAAACTTTTCAGCTTCATTGTCTTCAGTGCTAATCTTTTTTTTTTTCTTTCAAGATTTTCTTCGCATGGGGGTTTGGGGCTCCCCAGTAAAGTGTCAGAACTATGCTTAACGGTGGCTCGAAAGGTTCTAGGACATTTTTTTTTTCATGTATTGTGGTAGCTTCCTTTGGCAGCAGCAGCATATTGCCTATCAAGTGGTTGTGTAGCCTAATTTTGCATGCTACAAACCTTTTATGCTTCTTTCTCTTTTAATTACTCACTTCCGCCGTTCTTGCAAGGAAAGTTGTTTTGAAAATAACAATATTAAAATAACCATCTTCTACATGCTTCTGTTTCGCACCCCAGTTATGTAACCCCCTCACATAATACTCCAATCGGAGCCCGTGAGGTATTTGAATAAAAAAAAAAGTCCTTTCTTTTTAAAGATACCGGCTTGTCTGTTACCAAAAGAAAAAAAAAATGAAAACGCACCTAAATCATGACTATTTATAGAATTAAGAAATCGAAATTGTCTCCTTCGGCATGCACTACGACCTTCTCCCTTCTAATATAAACACCGTTCAACTTGAGATAAGAGCCACGCTTTAAAAAATTATCACTATGTATGAATAAATAAATAACAAACTTCAAATGAGGAGCAGCAACAGTATAGTAGAAAACCAGAATCTAGCCGTGTCCGAAACAATGGCTACAAGTAAAATCTTAACATGGCTGAGTCAGACAGTTCTTTTAACACTGCGCGCATCTACACTGTATAAGAAGATAAAGAAGAAGCTGCCACCACCAGCAACGAGTGCCACTTTCGGATCCCGAATACCCTGGTAGGAGACTTTTTCCTATATATAGCTGTAAAACCTTCAAAGTTCGCCATAAATTAAAACTTTGCCGCTTCTGGCACTCCAATGCCATGTTAAATTGTAGTTCACTTTTTTTGTTACCAGTTTAGTGTGCACTTGGAGTTTAGCCACTGAGCAGTATTGACAGCTTGCAGTGAACTCAGGTACACAAAAACAGCAAGTGTTCTCATCTTTTGGCATCATTCGTGTTCTCAGGCTGGCGAAAACGTAAAGGTCAATATGCTTCCAAATAAGCGAATCCATATTCTACTTGATAACCAATGCGTAACCAGAGATAAACATTGGACGCTGTACTTCGGAGGGGAGGGAGGTATTCCAACATCTTGCATCTCGCCATAATTAAACGGAAATGAGTCGGCAGGCACAGAGGTGAATCCGAGGAAGTTTCGTTTTTTAATAAACAGCCGAATTCACCCAGAGCGCTAGTCAGGCTACTGATGCCGTCTCACCGTTTTTGTGGCTCAGCTCACGTGTGCTGCCGGTTTATACCTACTCTTTCAGAAAATTAACACGCCACACAGACGAAAATGCCTAACAGTAGTAATTAGTAATAGGCCTAACGGTAGTAAATGCCTTACGGTAGTAATTAGTAGAAGGACCTCTTTAGGCTTCATTTGAAAAGACTGAAATCAGCATGTCTTGAATTAAAATATTTTGCTTTTCATTAAAATAAGGCCCTAACTCAACGGCTTATATTTCAGCGTACCTCCCTACCCGGTGACGAGGGTTCGGAACCGATTGACAAACGTTTGCCATGACAACTACGAAGGCAATTTTCTTCTTGAGCGCCATAGCCGTGGCATTTGCAGCACCAACAAGAAAAGGTACGTCCTTGTCGGCATGTGGCACGCGGTTACCATCGACAATTTTCCGTTCAGCGGTTTTAGAGGGAGCAGCGTAATTTACAATAACAAAGTGGTTGGAAAAATATTTGCACTACTCAGCGGAGGAAAAATTATCCATTCAGCAGTCCTTCGTTTCATTGAAGAAATCATATTTCTTATCGACCGGAGCGTTCTTCGAAATTTTGCTTGCTGAAGCAGATGTGAGCTGTACTAAATTTTCCGGGATCTCAAATCAGATGCGAGAATGACGGAAATTGAGTACACCAAAGGGCTTTGAATTCCTAGTCAGGCATAGGATGTCTCATATACCTTTAGGTCACGCTGATACGTTTATATGGCTTAGTGAGGAGGGACCTTATATTCATGCCGGCTGGCCGTACACATAAAATACTAGCTCCCGACTCCCATACAAAAATTTCCTATGGTCAGCTGTAGAAAACCCTTTTGTATGGTCGGCTATAGAAATTTGGCCCAAATATCTATAGCCGCTTCTATGACTGTCTTTAGGCTTTTCTATAGTCAGTTTTAGAGAAGTCTTTAACCTGTTCTATGGACTTATGGTTCCCTATTTACTGCAGTCTTTAGTATTTTTTATGGTCAGGTATAAACGTTCATGTCAAGCTACAGAAAATTGTTTGTATAGTCGGCTACAAATATTTGGCCCAAAAAGCTATAGTCGTTCCTATGGTAGTCTTCAGGTTTTTCTATAGTATATTCTATAGAAGTCTTCAACCTATTCTATAAACTTATTGCTCTCTATGTACTGCAGTCTTTAGCATTTTCTACGGTCGCATACAAAAGTTTATGGCCAGCTATAGAAAATCCCGTGTATCGTCGGCAGCCGGCTATAGGTATTTGGCTCAAAAAAGTTATAGCCTGCTATAGAAGTCTATAACTATGAACTAATTCTGTAAGCTAAAACGCTAAAAGCTGAAACGACTGTAAGCTAAAACGCATACGCGACAAAACAGGGGCACGCATTAAGATTCAGTAATCAAGCGAATGGCGAAGTGCGTGTACGCGAATCACGATGCCAGAGGTTAGCCGCGGATGGAAACCTATAAAGCTCTCGCATCATACCTTTAAAGAGGGAGTTTATGGTCACAAAGCGATTGCCGGATTCTCTGGCGGACGGGGCCTAACACTGTCGCTTTTATATGGGCAGAAATAAAGGGATTCCCAGTTGGATCAAAATACAGAAATGTTTCGGTCGTAATTATGACAGAATTTCTGTGCTGTGTTTGATAGGAAACCCGTTGTGACACTGGAACTTTCGGTACTAGCATCAGAATTTTCTGCAGTTGCAACAGAAATGAGACAACAGAACACGACAACAGAAAAAATTACAGAACTACAGAAAACGACTGCAGAACTAGAGAAATCTTTTACATTTACGGCAGAATTGCAGAATATTTTGTCGTATTTTTGACAGGGTTCTCTAGTTTTTCACTACAGGGTTAGTGATAGGCCTGCCGGAAAGTGCATGAGCGAGACAGGCACCTACAAGGTGAGCCACATACGTGAGCTGTTAACGCTGTTACTTCGTCTCCTTTTTTTCTACCACATGGCGTAAAAATGGTAGCGATTTGTTCTGGATACAACTCCCTTGTTACCATTAAGCCCTACTGGCGACTACCTTGTGTAACAAGTGCTCTCCCTCCAACATGCCCTGTGTAGCGGGTTCTTAACTAAGCAACTGCGTTAAGCCACCTGATGGCCAGGCCAGGTCGAGACGGCAAAGTCGTGACGGCAAAGAAAAGTATGCCGTGTGAGTGTTTAATCCGATGGTGAACCCAGGCGCGTGCCGAAGCCGGCGCCGCAGGATGATAAAGTGAAAGAAGATCATGCACACAATCTGCCAGGGGGGTCGGAAGCGGCCAGCCTGGCCACCCCTAACCAACCAATGCACCGCGGTGCACAAACGGCTTCAAGCGAGAGACATGAACAATTTCAGTTCCTCGGGGGCGTCGATCGGCTGGGGGATCAACAGGTGTCACTTGATAGTTCACTGGGGAAGTTTGGTTGATGACCTTGTATTGACCAAGATAACGGCGCTGCAATTTATCACTAAGGCCAAGGGTGCGCAGTATAGTGTATAAAGCAGTACTTCGTCACCAGGACGAAAATAGACCACGCGATGCGTAGAATCGTAGCGACTCTTGCGGTCTTCCTGTCACGCTTCTGTGTTGCGGCGGGCAAGATGGCGGCATCTGGCCACACGGGATAAGAACTGGGATGGTACTGATGAGGAGTAGTCGGGCGTAGAGAAGAAGGTAGTGTTGAAAATTGTAGTGGGAGGACGGCCAAAAACGAAGAAAAATGGAGAGTAACCGGTAGTCCACGGTACTACGGTATTATAGGCAAATGTGACGAATGGTAACATAGTGTCCCAATTTTTATGATCTGGGCAGAGGCTAGTAGAGTTTTGTCAAGAAAACAACCTGACCATAGCGAATACTCATTTTCAACAGCACAAGAGGCGCCTGTACACATGGACTTCACCGGATGGTCTGTACAGGAATCAGATCGATTATATTATTTGCCGGCAGAGATGGAGAAGCGCTATACAAGCAGTAAAAGCAAGGCCTGGGGCCGATTGTGGCACCGATCATCAGCTTCTTGTTGCCAAGATTAAGCTTCGATTGAGGAAAACGCAGAAAACTAGAAGGCCTTTCAGGTATAATCTGGATCAAGTTCCATTAGGATATGCTGTGGAAGTGAGGAATCGATTTCAAGAATTAGATCTAGAAGACAAAGAGCCCGAAGAGATGTGGACTGATGTTCGTGATATAATACAAGAAGTTGCTACTAAGGTGGTTCCAACGCAAAAGAAGTGCAAGAAAGCAATCTGGTTATCTGAAGAGGCTTTGCAAATAGCTGAGGAAAGGAGGATGGCAAAAGTTATGGGGGAAAGAGAAAGATACAAGGTTCTCAATGCGGATTTATGCCTTCCTGAACATACAGTGCCAAGCAGTTGAGGACAACAGCCAATTAAGGAAGACAAGAGCTCTGTATAAGACAATCAAAGATATCAAAGGAAGCTTCTGTGCTAAGCTGGGCGTGATAAAGGACAAACGAGGCAAGGACCCCACTGAAGCCGGAGAGATAAAGAAGAGGTGGCAGGAATACACAGAAGAACTGTACAAGAAGGACCCGAATGTGCAAACCCAACATAAGACGGTTGTGGTCACTGATCTCGAGCCGGGCATCCTGAAGAGTGAAGTTGAATGGGCCTTAGCCAGCCTTGCTAAGAACAATGCTAGCGGAATTGATGGCATTCCAGCTGAGTTGCTTCAAAACCTCAACCATGACGCTGTTAACATTTTGCATACATTATGTCAGAAGATTTGGACAACCCTGCAGTGGCCACAGGATTGGAGGAGGTCAGTTTACATCCCCATTCCAAAGAAAGGCAGTGCCAAAGATTGTTCCAACTACCGCACGATCGCGCTTATTTCGCATGCTAGCAAGGCGATGTTGAAAATCCTCCAAGGTAGGCTGCAGCAGTATGTGGATCGGGAGCTTCCGGACGTGCAAGCTGGGTTTCGCTAGGGCAGAGGAACTAGAGACCAAGTTGCCAACCTTCGCTGGATCATGGAAAAAGCAAGAGAGTTCCAGAAACCCATCTACTTCTGCTTTATTGATTATGCGAAAGCGTTTGACTGCGTAGATCACAGCAGATTGTGGCAAGCTCTCCAAGAGATGGCAGTTCCAATTCACCTCATCTGTCTCCTCAGGAACCTGTACGAAGGGCAAGAGGCCACAGTCAGAACTGGGCATCGTCTTACTGATTGGTTTCCGATTAAAAAAGGAGTGAGGCAAGGCTGCATACTGTCGCCCTGCCTATTTAGCCTATATGCAGAGTGCATCATCAGGAAAGCCGGTCTGGACGAGTCTTCAGCTGGAGTGAAGATTGCTGGAAAATGTATCAACAACCTTAGATATGCGGATGATACCACTTTAATGGCAGAAAGTGAAGCGGAACTCAAGAGACTTCTGATCCGCGTACAAGAAGAGAGTGAGAAGTTTGGGCTTAAACTGAACATTAAAAAGACAAAGATCATGGCGTCTTGCCCTATCAAGTCCTGGAGCATCAAGGGACAAGAAGTGGAAGCTGTGACAGATTTTCTCTTCTTGGGCTCCAAGATTACCTCGGAAGGAGACTGCAGCCATGAAATTAGGAGACGCCTGCTTCTGGGAAAGAGAGCAATGATTAGCCTTGACCGCCTAGTAAAAAGCAGAGAGATTAGTTTGCCAACCAAGATCCGTATAACTCGTGCTATGGTCTTTCCAGTTGTGATGTATGGATGCGAGAGTTGGACTGTGAAAAAGGCTGACCGCCGAAGAATTGACGCGTTTGAATTGTGGTGCTGGCGAAGACTCTTGAGAGTTCCTTGGACTGCCAGAAGATCAAATCAGTCAATATTGTCGACCATAAACCCTGACTGCTCATTGGAGGGTCAAATTCTAAAGTTAAAGCTCAGCTACTTTGGTCATCTGATGAGAAGAGAGCAGTCGCTGTAGAAAGGTTTGATGTTGGGAAAGATTGAGGGTCGCCGGAGAAGGGATAGGCAGCGAAGGCGATGGTTAGATGGCATCCTCGAGGCACTGCAGATGAAGTTATGTGATGTTAGGAAGATAGTGAGAGACCGTAAAGCGTGGCGTGACATGGTCAATAGGGTCACGAAGAGTCGGACACGACTGAACGACTGAACTGAACTGAACATGGATATCATATCCGATAGGGTGCGATAGAATCGCTCAGTCAGACCGTTAGTCTGGGGATGGTAGCTTGAGGTTGTCTTATGGAGGATAAATGATGCATGAAGAATTTCGGCAACAACTGTCGATAAGAAGGCCGTCCCGTGGTCACTTAGGAGCACGCGAGGAGCGCCTTGGCGCAATACAATTGATCGCAAAATGAAATTTAGCTACCTCTTGAAGAACCAATCGGTACTGGGGCTGTGTCAGCGTAGCGTGTAAGGTGTTCGACAACTGTTACAATCCAATGGTTACCCCATCGAAGAGAGTTAGGGGACCATATAGGTTTATGCCGACTGCGTCGAATGACGTGGCGGGGCAGGGAAGGGGCTGTAGGATGCCAGCGAGGGAAGATGTCGGCCGCTTGCCACGTTGGCACAGACGGCAGGAAGCGACGTATTTAGCTACAGTGGTAGATAGGCCAGGCCGAAAGAATCGTCTTTTCACGCGGTCGCATGTTTTGTCAAAACCAAGGTGACCTGCAATAGCGTCCTCGTGGAAATCCGCTAGTATACGTAGGCGAAGCACACGCGGGACGACAGGGAACCATCGAGTACCATTAGGGCAATGCACGTAGCGGTGTAGTATTCACCTTCAAGCTTGAAATTGCGAAGCTGTCGGCGAAACCTAGCATTGGGCGGGTTCGAAGCGAGCCGGCAGTAGGCATCAGCTAATTGCTGCTAGCGGAGAGCGTGTTCGTTCTCAGAGTCGTCAAAAGAAACTGTTGTGATATGCGTAGGGGGAAGTGATGGTCAGCTGTGGTCAGAGGTGGAAATGCCTTGCGAAGAAAAACAGCAGGCTGATTCCGAAAGTGGGCAGCGAGAAACAGCGCCGGCGTATTGGTGTTGGCGACACGATTTATAAACGACGTCGCAATGGTATTCTTGTAGGCGTAGAATCCAACGGCCAAGTCGCCCTGTCAAATGTTGCAAAGAAGACAACCAGCAAAGAGCATGATGATCGGTCACAACCATGAAGTGCCAACCATATAGGCAAGGGCTAAACTTTTGAACAGCTCAGACGACGGCAAGATATTCCTGCTCGGTAATGGCGTAGTTTTTCTCAGCTGGAGTCATGGTCCGACTGGCGAAGGGAATCACTTTCTCACGCGAAGTTGCATCGCGCTGCAGAAGGACAGCGCCAAAACCGTGACCAGTGGAATCAGTGTGCAGGATGGTAGGAGTGCTGTCGCTGAAGTGGCCAAGAACGGGATCTGATGTGAGGGCGAGCTTCAGGTCGTTAAAAGCAGTTTTGTACTGTTCAGTACGCACGAAACGGCTGCGTGCTTTAAGAAGTTCATGGAGTGGCGCAGCAATAGTTGCAAAATGCCTTATAAATCGCAGAAAATAGGGTGCAAGGCCGAGGAAATCGCGCAAATCTGCAGTTCGTTGCGGACGAGGAAAGTTCGAGACTGCGATGATTTTTTCAGGGTCTGGACGATCGCCGTCATGATGTCCCCATAGTTTAATTTCCTTCTGTGCAAAGTGGCACTTCTTAGTGTTGAGCTGAAGGCCCGCTGAAGCAAGACACGTGAAGAAGATCATGGTATGTACAAATGAAAGAAGATCAGTGGAGGGCTCACAATATGCGGAATGCTAAAACGATCTGAAACTGTCGCTGTCGCCAATCACAAAGGAATAAAGGGTTGACTTACTCATGAGTCTCAAACGTGGCCCGCCAGTGTAGACTCGCCAGCAAGAGGAAGTAACCAGGCTTAATATTACAGCTCCTAGAATTTCGCCAAATTTGTGCGAGAGATTTTTTTCGTTGTTTTTCATTTCACGAGGGCTGAATTAAGGTAGAAAGGCTTGCGATTTATCTATTCATTTTAATCATAATCCATTCGTTTTACCTCTATGTAATGGTTACTGTGTAGGCTTTTACAATGGAGCCAAAGTACCTCAATGCAATAATCCTGGACGCTTTCTCTTTTCCTGCTTTCAGGCGTAAAATTTCAGCAATCCGTGTTATCTGTATCAAGAATTTAAAGATTGTTATAGCGTCTGTAGTTCGCAGCAGAAACAACTGAGTGGTCAGTTCTACGGCTCCCGCAGACCCAAGAACGAGAACAATGGCCACCTGGAACACATATGTATACTCTGACACTCTTCTCACACCATGTCTTCATACAGTCCGTGCTTGGCGTCTATAGCTAGTGCCTCATAAGCTACAGAACCGCGTTCTCAACTATTCACACTGTGAATGATCGATCTTCTCGGAGAGGCTACGCTCACTGATCACAAAAATATTTTCTAACTATGCACCTACTAATCAAACTCTAATTAAACAGAGCTCTGAAGTATCAGAAGGAAGTAATTATTGATTGTCAACGATGGCAGATCTCAATCAAAAGGCCGCTGATGACCTCAAGCTTTCTCATATGTTTCGTGGTAGAAGAAATGATAGTCATAGTCCGGGGAGCCGCTTCACCAGCTGCGCTGACCAGACGCGCTATGGTCCCACATGACACTGATCGGTCAGTAATTCGAGGCTAGAATGGTGTTTTTATACATAAATTGCCTGTTTAGTTGAAATCATCCTCATCGAAGCATTGCTAACTGTCCTGGCTAGCTTTGAGTGTGTAGCGGATGCCCCTGAAAAGCACTTGTCGTGATATCAGTCCACAAAACACCAGGGCAACTTTTTGTTTCAATCTTCAGAGAAACCTGGCGAGATTTCGTTCCTGGCCGTTCGCCTGCGTTCGTTAGGTTGATATTGAGTGTTTATTCTCTAATTGCACTCTACTCTGCGTTGGAAGTTTTCGCCTGAATACAATGGGAAATATCAGGAGAGTGACAGTACGGGGTCAGTTCCTTGTATGTGCGATTACGTTCTCTGATATGAATAACATCGCGCAAGTGGACTTTTCACTGCTTCACATTTACTTGTGCATTGCAGAATGTGTAGTGCGCTAAACACAGTTTTACGCATGCTACGCAGGAGACACTACAACGCCATGCCCCAACACACACTGCACGGCTGAGTACCCGCACCTGGCCTGCCTCATCGTAGAGTACGGTCTGTGTGATTGCCACTGCGGTAAGCGATGAGACATCGAAAAACAAACGTAACTTTTGTTTTTTAACTTATCTTTTACAGGAAAATAAAATTTCGGTAAAAGAGAACTAAAACGATGTTGTAAACAAGATGCACTTTTTGTTACAGACCAAAGATAAGTAAAATTTTGGTAGTGAACAAACTTTGTCTATATTAAGCAACATTATAGGATAAGGCAACGTGTCTTGACCCTAGATTCTCTGGTGACACTTTACGTTAATCTCATTCAGGTCACTACCAGATACGTTCATCACGGGAGCTGTTCTTTGGGAGGAGACGAGCTCAAGATGGAGGCATGTTAATGTATTTCGTTCAGTTAGCAATATTTCTTCTCAAATATATACTTTACGCCTGGTTCCATGCACCACCTTGGCGATAGTATTGCGAAGTTGACCTAAACTTTACTAAGACTCCTAGAAGTATCTGCCAGATCTTTTAACCTGTCCAAGCCGCGTTAAAATATATGCGCGCAGTATGGTGATAGCCGAGAACCTGGCGCGACGCGACGGTGTTGGTCCTTGAGGTTTATCAGCTGAGTGTGCATAGCGGGCGTGTGCACTATTTATCCCATCTTGTTTTCCAAGCACACGTGCCCTTACTCTTCATTCCCCTTGACCGTTCGCGACAAAAGGTCACTTCAACCTTCACCGTACTTGACGTCTCATCACTCTGCCTCCCTCGGCAAACATTTGATACAAAATTTTGCTGCTGTTCAGTGTGATCGAAATGCACTAATAATTTTTAATTCACTATTGTGGCTGATTCTATCAAGGGTTCAAAGCAAACTTGTTTGGTAGAAAATACTCGTGTCGTAAATATGCCAGGCGCCTAATAATAATTACGACGATGAAGTAGAAACGTCCCTGTAGTGTGGCCAAAACGCATTTTTCGTTTAGGAAGCATTTGCCTTGCGCTCGATTTCAATATAATTGCATAAGGTCTCATAGTTTCTTGTACAAAATAATAAATTATGTACAATATTTTATGATAATGATGTGCACCGTATGAGAGTCTATGCGATTAGATGAGATTTTATGAGGTTATTGCCCCTTAGAACTTTAGGTTTTTCAGTAGGGCTGTTTCAGCGCTGAAATTGACCAAGTCTGATTTTTCGGTAAACGTCTAGGTGTGTAGTCTTCATAAATATTTGTAATAGGCAATGTCAACCTTCAAAATCCATATTCAAAAATACGCATCTGAAAGGTCGTTCCCTTCACTTTCACGTTTTGTGCAATAATAAGATGGCATTGCTGTGCATATCAGTGCCCCCCCCCCCCCAATTATCTCCAATATCAAACGTATAAACGATATCTGTCGAATAAAACGAAAGTAGCGCATTTTTTTAAATACTCAATATGCGAAAGCAAAGTAATCAAGCTTTCAGGTGCGTATTTTTGACGTTGAATGTTTCGTGGAACATGGCCGATTCAAAAATTTAAAAACACCTCACTTTTTGTTACTGACGGATGAAAATGTCGCATTATAGTATTTCCCCTGTTATATAACATATATTAAAAATTAATATCGGTGAGTAAATCATAAAGTCCGTTACATGCATAATGTCCTCTTTACTTTACAACCCTTCGGCACACACCACGCTGACGTGTCTGCGATAAGTTTTACGTAATAGCTCGTACAGCTCGTGCCGCCAAAACGCTGCGCCGCCGTGCACCGCAGTCGATAAATACCCTGATTGGTCGATAGGGTCGCGGCATAACAACCTCGAGCGGGAATTTCAAACAACCCGTATTCAATTAAAGCTAACGGGGTGGAAGAGAGTCGAAATGAAGCCAGAATGGGCAAGATTGTTCCTCTAAAGGTGGCATTTTAGAAAATAAACGTAATTCTAGAAGTCAACTTGCCACCATATGAATGAGAACTATGGTGACATCCAAGACAAGCGGCTATAAAACGCATATAGGCTACAAAGAGTCGTTGGTATGATACGTGTAAGGGGCACTTAGTGAAAGCGTTCCAATGTTTATAACTTACTAACTTTTGTTCATGAGTTTACTAAAGTTACTGTAATAATTAAATATTAACAAGAAAATTTTAAATCATGAAATCAAAAGGCGGCGATAAAGGGTCTATTGCCTCTTCTCAGAAGGCAGACATTAAGCGCTCTCCTAATGCTTAAGATAACAGATCAGTGAACAGTAAAAGAATGAAACAAAAATTGCCTGGTATATTAGAAATGTGTTCACGGCCATCTTGCGTTTTCATCTAACACGCCCCGCGGTATTTGAATCCCGTTATTAACAGAGACTCCTCAATCTGGTTAATCTCTTAAAACGAAATTTATTGCCTAAGTACATCTCTGATATAGCGAATAGAAGATTAGGCAACCAGTTTTGCTGGAGGGGCGTGCTGAGGCGATTTTTATCTGCAGCTTACACTTCTGTTTTGCGTCAGCTTATCTACGTCCGCAATTCATTCAGAGTTACGTGAATTCAATGCGAGAACTTTCCTCTCAGCTTTCTTAGTTGATATGAATGTCACCTGCTGCCATAAAATACTGAAAGAGCTTTGTTCCCTTACTGGCTGTGCTGCAGTCGCTGACCGATACCTGCCGTGACATCTGGGCCCACCCATTAACCCCACTTCTGATTATAGTAAAAGAAAAAGACTCAAGGCAAGAAATAAATCTTTGAAAAGTGTTTGAGATACTTGATCGGCTGTGAATTGAGCATGCATGAGAAATAGATATGCGACTTGATCAAATAAAAAAAAAAATCGGGAAGACCAGAAGCCTGATAATAATTAGGCGACAGAACTTCTAACCACATTTGATAGAATGTTTTTTTATCTGCAAAAAAATTCTATACGTCTCAGGACTCCATCTCAAATGTAGATTTCTTGTTTGGAGAGAGCTCCTTAATATTGTCACCGGTTTAGCGCAGGCATTGGAACAAGTCCTCGGCCCACAAAATCTGTACTTGACTGCTAAAATCTGGTTTATGGGGTTTAACGTCGCAAAGCGACTGAGGCTATGAGAGACGACGTAATGAAGGGCTCCGGAAGCATCGACCATATAGGGTTTTTTAACGTGCACTGACATCGCACAACACACGGGCGCGTTGCTATTCGCCTTCATCGCAAAGTGGCCGCCGCTCCCGGGATTCGATCCCGCATCTTTGGGCACAGAAGTCGAGCACGCTAACCAATGCACCACCACAACTGGTTTATCTGCTAAGAGGACTTGGGCAATCGTTTATAGGTTTCAATCATTTTTAGCAGGACACTAAAAATTTTGTTATAGTTGCTTCGCTATCATCATTTAATAGGCAGTCATGATGATATTATTTTGACGAATTATAATTTTCCTAGCGGTAGCTTTTAATGCGTTACTGTTATCCGGTGCCAAAATCTTTGAATGAAAACATGATGTTTAGTTCTTTTACTTAATTTAATTAAAAATTACCTGATTTTTTTAAGGTATTGTAACATAGAAACTTCACGAGGCTTCAATATTCAGTTATGTGCAAGGAGTGAAGTACATGTGCAAGGTGCTATTGTTTCAACAATTTGATGAAAGCAGTCAGACTCTAGAGGTTTTTGTGAAATTTGCCGCATACTTTTTGCGTCGTTTCCCTATCTTGGGATGCTTTCCTGTATGAAAGCATTTTGAACTTCAAAGTGACGCTTTATAGACGATGGAACAGCTGCACGCTACAAAATATTTCGTAAACGACAGTTGTCGGCTCATGTACTAACAAATTCTTTTAGTAAAACACGTATCCACTCAGCTGCTTCAACAGTATTTACATGGGCATGCGCCGGCCATTGGCCTGTTTGTGTCACTTTGGGTTAGAATAAAGATGATTCCTTGATGGCTCATCATGGCCGTCATAACCAATCCAGTTAAGTGCACTGTCAAGTGTGCCTAATATTATTTAGTGACAACTTTGTCTGGAGCATAGCAAACTATATCCTGGATTTGCGATCACACTTTGCCCTGACTTGTCCTGGACTGTTCAGTGTGCTGCTAAAAAAAAAAATCTAGTTAGCTTGTTGCGGACATTTTATGAAGGAAAACAAACTTTGATGTTCTTATCGCTCACGCTACTGCTAAGAGTCAGCAGCAACGAGAAGTAAGGTAATTAGGACTGGATAAATGTGGAAAATGCCCGCTTTTCATCTGCTCCCCCTTGCGCTACTGTATACATGAACGTAAAGCGGTTTTTAAGCGTTTTCTTTGCATACGGGGCATAATGGTGCTATTCAAACTCATTGGACTCAACTACATCGCATACGAGGGCGTATTGCGGGATTAATCGGGCAATACACTTAACAATCAAAAACCTACTAACGAGGCCACTAAGTGTGGACGCTTCTCCCGTACATTCATCGATTGAATATAAATTGGAAATGATATTGGCGGCCTACTCATTGCTACTCCTAGATTATTCCACTGGATGGGTGCCTGCACACTGACTCATGTTCTGTTGCCCTAAAGACAGGACAGTTTTTAAGGAAACCTACATTTAATCAAGCATTTGTTCTGTGCAGTCGCTCAGGATAGCGTGTAATGTGTTAACTGAAGTTAGTTTTGGTTTATAGGGTCTACCGCCCCAAAGCGAGCCAGGCTATAAGAGACACCGTAGTGGGTATCTGAAGCAAGACAAAGTTTATGCTTCGACGTGTCGTGCAAATATCTACTTTATGCGCTGTCTGTCCTCTTCCGTAATCAGTGTTCTTCTCCTTCGCTATCGAAGGTGACCGCGTTCTCGCCGATCGGTAACAGTACTCTTAGAAGGGTCCACCGATGCGTACGCCGTTGTGTGAGGTCATAGCGTCTTAGCAACACCGTTCGCTGTTGAAGAGTGAGATATTCAAAAAAAGAAAATGGTAGTTCAAGCATGAGCGAAGGGTTAGCCGAGTACGGCACTCTGAACAGCCAGTACACACGTGCTCTCTTTTTTTTTATACGTTGTATACTGTGTGGGGGCGGTAATCTTTGGCACGCGTTAAGAGCTCTCTCAGACTAATAATCTTGGCTTTCGCATTGTCATTATTGTAGGCAGCAATTAAAAAAAACATTTAGCAGATAGTACTGCTTCACTTCATGTTTGAAGTAAACAACAACACACGAGAATGTTTGAAACTCATCAGAGCCTCACTACGCTACCTTTGGATGCCCTGTAGGCTTGGCGGACGGAGCCGTGACGGACAATGGGAGTCGAGAATGTAGCAGTTAAATGCATTCCTGCATTTAAGCTCTCATTGCGTGCCACCGTCCATGCGTGCAGGCGACCCGTGCTGTCGCAAGACAGGCAGGTTGGGTTGCCGCTAGAGATAGACGGCATGTGGCGACAGCCGCATGATAACACGTATGGCAAAGTGATAGCAAATACGAATATATGCGAACATCGTCCTAGGTTCCCAGCCCCGCCTCCAGGACGCCGTCCCTCGGGCGTTTTCTATCGCAGCAGAGAAATTTATGGTCAACGACACTTAAAAAGCCCCTTTTTCCCCCAAAACACCCTCATAAAGTATCACCCCATGTTCTAAGTGCACGATAAATATAGTGTTCTGGAAAATATTCTCGCAGTGACAAAATAGTGTAGTACCTTAGTAAAGGTGGCTGCTGCACGCGTGGCGTTTTTTAATTGCAGAATCGATTTCAGTGTAAATATGAAGTTTGCAGTTAAATAACACATAATATAGGGCGCTGTTTCTATGATCTCACCTGCTAGCTTCGGTGGCTTAGTTCTAATTAGTATATATTTGTCCGAAATCAGCTGCTTCTGTGGTCACACTGAAGCACTAATCTTAACGACTTTGACATTATAAATTCTGTCCTCGCTTTAGGTATCTGTCTCAATGAATCTGTTACATGCGAGAAAGGTCGCTTTAGTGCGCACTAACATCCCCAGCGCAACGGTGAATCCTATGATGTTGCTAATTCGTGCCTTTTTTTTTTAACGGCCGCCGAAAGATTGCGTTATTTTCAAACAAGGATTGAAACAAACACTATAATATTCACCTGTATGCTTACATACGAGGAATAAAGGAATCTCTTTACCGTGTGTAACTCTGCGCAGTCTTTCATCATGGACTATATAGAAGTTCTTGAAAGTTCTGCCCAAATAAATACGTACTGTAACAATTGAGGTAGTCCATGATCGGGAAGTTTGTGGTAAAATCAAGAATGTAATATTTTCTACTGTTGGAAACTATCGGATGGAAGGATGGAAGAGCTTTCTTTTCTTTCCCTGCGGCAAACGGCTTTGTGAGCTGGAATTTAAATTGATCATAACGTTAATAACTTATTTATTACAGACCTGTGAATCCTAATTAGCGTCACTAGCGAGGCTATTTTAACTGCCAAGGAAAGCGTGTTTTCTCTATCTGTCAAGTTAGACACGGCTGTAACAGGGCCCGCTTGTTTTCAGTTAGGATTTCCTACCACATCGACATTTTACTCCTTGCTGCCTCCCGCTTCTTTAGTTTTTCTTTGCCATCCACTCGTGCGCGCAAGAGGCATCTGCTCACCCATTTACGTCATCACGCAGCCAGCTGCAGCCTTTCGCTTCTTCTTGATTTCAGAAGAGGTATCTTACTTCAATGTTCTCATGTTTTTGTTACTTTTTTGTCATTATGATGCTCGTTTCATTAACTGGTTGTGCTTTCTTTCCGTTCTCTTTTCGAAATAACTGTACAGTCAACACAGGGGACCCGTGCCAGACTTTCAAGGACACCGAGTGCGACGCCGGCCAAGAGATGAACTGCACCATCAACGGTGCCGTCTGCAATTGCATGTGCCGTAAGGACACTCTACTTCTGTCTTTCTCAGTGCTTCCAAACAGATGCAACTGTCATTCACACCGACCCGTCCACGCTAATGCAAAGAGATTGCTTTGTGAACTACAGGCCACCGGGCCATACATGGCAAGAAAATAAGGATGCGCTTCCTTCGTAGGTGAAGCTTTGTGAGAGACTCTAAGTGCACGACCTTTGTCATTGATTTAGGCTAGGTGGGCTTGCAGGGATGTAGATAAAAACGTCCCCTGAAAAAATGTCCCTGGAAGGTACGGCCTCGGAAAAAACGTCCCCGGAAGAAAAGCCCCCCCCCCTCCCCCCCCCCCCCCCCCCCCAAGGAATTGGTCCTTAAGGACTACCGCCCCCAAGGCAGAAAGTAACTCAAAGTGCAAATCTTTCAGGACCTGAATTCGCCCAAATTCGCACATTTTATTGCAGTTATTTATGTTAAGCACAGATGAAACCATTGCTTGGGACCTTCGTCCTCCGGGTTTCTGGCATGTTTAAAGGAAATGGAGAAGGCTTGGTGAGAAAGTAGTGCGAAAAACCCCAGCACATCATGCGATCCGGCTAGTATTATAAAGTGCATGTCCCCCTGTCCTTTCATCTCGAAACCGAAGGGAAAGCGAGGCCGACGTTAACGGGGCCGCTATTCGAGTACCAGATAAGACCCTTATCATGGAGCGCAGATTTTACCGACAAAACTCTCAGTGAAATGCTTCGATCAGTGATGTCATTGATGCGCAGAATGATCTAGAGATACAGTTGTCCTCAGCGACACTTCTTTCGTTGCCAACAATATTTTTTGTTTATCACGAGCGCACGACATAATTCTATGTTCTGTAACTTTTATGCCGACGTGTAGAAGCACTAGGCATACATCTTTGCGGCTTGCCACGGGGAAATTGAATTTGCGCCTTGTAGTACACAGAACTACACAACGTGTAAAAATTGATATGGTTCAAAAATATGAATAAGGTTCAAGCTAAATCCATAAAAAAAGACTTAAGATAAAAATACCAAAACAATTCGTAATTGACCCCTGATGGCCGGAAACCAGGCATGGTAGAATCTTTACATTGCTCTGCGTTTCACTGCCAACGTTTGTAGACATTTTTTCCTATTCGTAAATGGGAAAATTTTATCCGGGGGCTTTTTCACTGCAACCCATGTTTACAGTGCTCGTTGACCTAAAACCCTCTACCCGAAGCCGAGGCTCTTTCTGATCAAAAGGCAGTAAGAGCCCGCATGGTCGTCAGGTTACACGAATTTGTTCACATTCTATTTTAATTTTGCTTGGCTTTATGTAATCGCATCAAGACACGATATATACTGAGGTTCCTTCTCATCAGTGCTCCTTACCCGTTTAAAGAGGGCTATTAGGATCATCTGTTTACTGATGGCCATTGGTATAGAATGACGGAAATCTTTAAAAGCAGAGAAAAAATAAGGTTGAAATGGAGCCATTTGAGAACTTTTGCTCAAGGAGTAGAGTGTGGCACACCTAATGCAGACCGTGCAGTGCTCAAAAGGGTCCGCTAATCAACATCAACTAATGTCACTCCTTTCCGCATTATCTTCAAACAACGCAACGTACTAGTTATCACCAATAACACAGGACAGTGGAAGAGTCTGTATGGCTTTATGACCATTTTATTTGCTGCCTAGTTCTAGGATGCGTACATATAGCCTCGAAGGACAAGCGGTAGTGTGTTATCAGTGGTGTTTGTCTCTTTGTGTGTCGAGTAATTTTATTTTTTTCAGCCAATACATTTTAACAAAGATGTTCCCTGACCACACATTGCTAAGTACATTATTAAACTACAATTTATTGTGCTATATGCAAGGCCAGATTCTATTTACATTAGAAACGTTGGTTATATATACATTACAGATTAGTTCACATCGTAAAATAACGAAGGCAACGATAGAGTTTGATTTTGGCCTAAACAGTGAGACCATATTAGTAATGTTTATTCGAACCACCCCCAATTATACCAAATATGCGCTCTAAAAAAAAATGCGCCTTCACGGTTCTCTTTGCTCCTAATGACAATAGTACAGTCAATTGTCAGTGCTAGTTTTCCTGGTATTTCGCATAATAAAATGAAGCGCAAAACAGCTGTGTCCCGGAGCAGTTATTTTACTTTGTTCGAGAGCACTGACCTTGGCAACTAACAAAAAAAAACCGTACATGCCAGTTTGAGAGCACTGAATTTGGACTGGAGCGTCATGTTCATACGTGTCAGATAAACTAGCACACAATGGCAGGGAGACGATCTGGCACACACATGCGCCTTTCACAACCTCTTGATAACACTCTGCTTAACGTGTCTCCTTATCGTGAGTTGCAAGGCCAAGGCTCTCGAGGACTTTTCTTATCACAACTAGACTCCCATGTGACGGCGCCCACAAACTTATGGCTAACTTAAACCTCGAATTAGATGTGCATATACAGCGGCTGACATGTTACTACTCTAGGTTTCCAGCCTTCAGCTTAGCGCGGCCGGTAGCCACGTCTTACCCACGTGACGCTGTGACAACACATCCCACGTGACAATAAAGCTGCAAACTTGGGTCTCTCATTTCACATGGGACGGTTATGTCAGAATCAGCCTGCCAGGACCCTGACATCCATGTTACCCCAATAGGCCACTAAGGCGCGTTGATACGGGTTGGTTAAAGCGGGGCTTTATATTTGGGCTGAGGAAGAAGAAAAAGAGAAGTACCACTCTCGGTCACCCGCAGCTAATGCTTTCGCTCAATATTTGGTTCAGCAGCGTTGAACCCTTGTAGTTTTTCTTTTAGAAGGGGGGGGGGGGGGGGGGGGGGGCTGAGGCGAAAGGCGTACGTGCTATCTTAGTTCACGCAGGTTTTTAGTGAGAAAACTTTCTTTAAAGGTCCACTGAAATGGGTCACCAAGCAGGGTAAACAACGCCATAACACTGATAGATATTGAACCACCAATCAATCTCCCGCAAAAATTTTCTATCTAGCTTCTGCAACACCACAGATATCGGCGATTAAAAATGACTCTTCCAATTTTCCCTCTCAACTCGTACGCCGAAGGGAGCCATAAAAAAATAAGAATACAAGCAAGTTCAAAGCTCCGCCCAGAAAACGTAACTTCGACGAACTTCCGGTTGACGCGCGCTCGCTCGCTGGCGTACTCGCGTCAACCCGTCCTCGCACGCACACGCATGAGGAGTTCGCCAGTTCGCGCAGCGACGGTTAGTGCAACCGCGAACCCGTGGTTAGCCTATGTTACACTGCGGACCAAACCATGGTTACACCTCTTACCGCGGTTATCGCAAACCGAGCTTGGCGACCTCGGTTTGCGTCGTTAATTGTGGTTATGACGGCGTCTGTTGACGGAGGCTACTCGTCGGCGCCCGAGTGCGCGAAACGTACGAGCGGGTCTGCTTCACAAAGTTATTCATTTGCCCACTGTATCACTGTTAAAGATCGATGTATAGAATATGGTGCCTCCCGACGTCTTCGATTACGGCCGACAGCGCACCGACTGCGTACTGAAGCCTTCCTTGCCTGCAGTATCGTTTGAACGGCTTGTTGCTGAGCAGAACGTCAAAAAATGCGCGGCCTTAGCTATGAAAGTACACGAGTTTGCAACGCTTGCAGCACGGGATGCCGCGAGCAGGCTGAGGTACGTTACACAATTACCGCGGGGGTGGGGCGCGCGAGCTCGGCGAACGACGGCGCCGTGCGTGACCGTCCCTAATTGTCACTAGGCCTATATTGTTTTGCTTCGAAGCCGCGGTGGTCGGCGCTTTGGAACCGATCAACGCTGTCGTAGATCGTCTACTTATGAAACTGCCTTATAGTGAGTCCTATCCTGCCGTAGGAAAAAAATTATAGGATTAACTTTAGCGACGCATTAATCGCAGAGCTAGTACGAGCACATCGGATCAGCCGAAATGCACCAGCGACAGCTGGCTTGAGCAGAAACTTGCTTGTATCACGGCTATCGCTCTTACCAGCAATTTACTGCTGGTCAGCGATCCTCATGAGGGCTTCATGCTTGATATTCGGCTCAGTATTCCAGACGCCAACAAATTATAGCACACTTTATTTCGGATATCAGTGCTAACGATCCGCCCTGTCGTTAGCATACGCTATGTGAGGGGAGGGGCCACAGCGGCGGTGTTTACGATGGTCTAAGGATCACTGCCTTGTCGTGGCGGAGGGGCTTGCGAAACTCGATGAAGCCGTGAGCTCTGCTGTGTAGGGCCACCCAAGATAGACAGGTCACGGCCGAGAGTTCTGACAAAATGTGATTCACTGGAGAAGGTAATGGCAACCCAGTCCAGTATTTCCTGCCAAGAAAACCCTATGGCCAGTCACAATACCATTAATGATATGGCGCCGGAAGATGAGCCCCCCAGGTTGGAAGGCGTCCCACATGTTACTGGGGATGAACAAAGGGCGATTCCTAGTAGCTCCAGGACGAATGAAGCGGCTGGGCTAAAACCAAAAGGACGCTCAGTTGTGGATCTGTCGGGAAGCGACCGGAAAGTCCGATGTTGCAAGGAGATGTATCGCATAGCAACATGGAATGTAAGACTATGATGCAAGGTAAACTGGATATCGTCAAGCGAGAAATGGATAGATTGAACATTGATATCTTGGGTATCAGCGAGCTCAAGTGGACAGGAATGGGAGAATTTAACTCCGGCGACCATTATGTCTTTTATTGTGGGCACGAATGTAAGAGAAGGAATGGGGTCACTCTCATAGTAAACAGAAGAATGGGCAAAGCAGTGCTAGGGTACAACCCCAAAAACGACCGAATGATTTCACTTCGGATCCAAGGTCACCCTTTCAACATAACAGTTATCCAAGTCTATGCACCGACCACTACTGCTGAAGAAGCTGACGTTGAGAGATTTTATGCGGACCTACAATGCCTTTTAGACCGCACCCCATCATCAGACGTCGTTTTTCTCAAAGGAGACTGGAATGCTAAGGTAGGGAGTGAAGAAATATCCGGAATTACAGGCAAGTTCGGTCTTGGTGAGCCAAATGAAGCTGGGCAGAGGCTAGTAGAGTTTTGTCAAGAAAACAACCTGACCATAGCGAATACTCATTTTCAACAGCACAAGAGGCGCCTGTACACATGGACTTCACCGGACGGTCTGTACAGGAATCAGATAGATTATATTATTTGCCGGCAGAGATGGAGAAGCGCTATACAAGCAGTAAAAAACAAGGCCTGGGGCCGATTGTGGCACCGATCATCAGCTTCTTGTTGCCAAGATTAAGCTTAGATTGAGGAAAACGCAGAAAACTAGAAGGCCTTTCAGGTATAATCTGGATCAAGTTCCATTAGAATATGCTGTGGAAGTGAGGAATCAATTTCAAGAATTAGAGCTAGAAGACAAAGAGCCGGAAGAGATGTGGACTGATGTTCGTGATATAATACAAGAAGTTGCTACTAAGGTAGTTCCAAAGCAAAAGAAATGAAAGAAAGCAAACTGGTTATCTGAAGAGGCTTTGCAAATAGCTGAGGAAAGGAGGATGGCAAAAGTTATGGGGAAAAGGGAAAGAGACAAGGTTCTCAATGCGGATTTTCAGAAAATGCAAGGAGAGATAAGAATGCCTTCCTGAACATACAGTGCCAAGCAGTTGAGGACAACAGCCAATTAAGGAACACAGGAGCTCTGTATAAGACAATCAAAGATATCAAAGGAAGCTTCTGTGCTAAGTTGGGCGTGATAAAGGACAAACGAGGCAAGGACCTCACTGAAGCCGCAGAGATAAAGAAGAGGTGGCAGGAATACACAGAAGAACTGTACAAGAAGGACTCAAATGTGCAAACCCAACATAAGACGGTTGTGATCACTGATCTCGAGCCGGGCATCCTGAAGAGTGAAGTTGAATGGACCTTAGCCAGCCTTGCTAAGAACAAAGCTAGCGGAATTGATGGCATTCCAGCTGAGTTGCTTCAAAACCTCAACCATGACGCTGTTAACACTCTGCATACATTATGTCAGAAGATTTGGACAACCCTGCAGTGGCCACAGGATTGGAGGAGGTCAGTTTACATCCCCATTCCAAAGAAAGGCAGTGCCAAAGATTGTTCCAACTATCGCACGATCGCGCTTATTTCGCATGCTAGCAAGGTGATGTTGAAAATCCTCCAAGGTAGGCTGCAGCAGTATGTGGATCGGGAGCTTCCGGACGTGCAAGCTGGGTTTCGCAAAGGCAGAGGAACTAGAGACCAAGTTGCCAGCCTTCGCTGGATCATGGAAAAAGCAAGAGAGTTCCAGAAACCCATCTACTTCTGCTTTATTGATTATGCGAAATCGTTTTACTGCGTAGATCACAGCAGATTGTGGCAAGCTCTCCAAGAGATGGGAGTTCCAAATCACCTCATCTGTCTCCTCAGGAACCTGTATGAAGGGCAAGAGGCCACAGTCAGAACTAGGCATGGTCTTATTGATTGTTTTCCGATTGAGAAAGGAGTGAGGCAAGGCTGCATACTGTCGCCCTGCCTATTTAACCTATATGCAGAGTGCATCATGAGGAAGGCCGGTCTGGACGAGTCTTCAGCTGGATTGAAGATTGCTGGAAAACGTATCAACAACCTTAGATATGCGCATGATACCTCTTTAATGGCAGAAAGTGAAGCGGAACTCAAGAGACTTCTGATGCGCATACAAGAAGAGAGTGAGAAGTTTGGGCTTAAACTGAACATTGAAAAGACAAAGATCATTGCGTCTTGCCCTATCAAGTCCTGGAGCATCAAGGGACAAGAAGTGGAAGCTGTGCAGATTTTCTCGTCTTGGGCTCCAAGATTACCTCGGAAGGAGACTGCAGCCATGAAATTAGGAGACGCCTGCTTCTGGGAAAGAGAGCAATGGTTAGCCTTGACCGCCTAGTAAAGAGCAGAGACATTAGTCTGCCAACCAAGATCCGTATAACTCGTGCTATGGTCTTTCCAGTTGTGATGTATGGATGCGAGAGTTGGACTGTGAAAAAGGCTGACCGCCGAAGAATTGACGCGTTTGAATTGTGGGGCTGGCGAAGACTCTTGAGAGTTCCTTGGACTGCCAGAAGATCAAATCAGTCAATATTGTCGACCATACACCCTGACTGCTCATTGGAGGGTCAAATTCTAAATTTAAAGCTCAGCTACTTTGGTCATCTGATGAGAAGAGAGGAGTCGCTGGAGAAAGATTTGATGTTGGGAAAGGTTGAGGGTCGCCGGAGAAGGGGTAGGCAGCGAACGCGATGGTTAGATGGCATCCTCGAGGCACTGCAGATGAAGTTATGTGATGTTAGGAAGATAGTGAGAGACCGGAAAGCGTGGCGTGACATGGTCCATAGGGTCACGAAGAGTCGGACACGACTTAACGACTGAACTGAACTGAAGGCTCCTCTATTTTTTAAAGGTAGCAACAGGTCTTGATCCAGCCGCCCCTCCCTCCGATAGGCCGGTTGGCTGCACGTGACCTCTTCGCCGCCAAGCTCCGCCCAAAGGGTCCAGCGGGGCTCGCTGCGCCGCTGAAATGCACGGCGGTCTGCGCTTGCCAGAGTGATATTGGCCGATTAGTTAAGCAAAAAGTACTTCACATGCCTCTATTGCATCTTTAGGAGTGTATATGCAGTACTTAACGTTTAAGCTGACGCAAGAATTACATCTCTGAACTCAAATCTTGAAGCGTGCGCGTGACATGCGGCTGCGTCGGGCTGCTGTGCTTTCGGCTGCCGGTACAGTGCAGAAGACGCAAAAAGTCATTTTCCATTCTTCGCGGTAATGAGAATAGCAACAGAAGGAAGCTATCGCCTCATGAAATCGGGCGTAAGGTTTTCATGGCCACGGAAAACACCCGACTATGCGAAGTGATTTCTGTCTGCTTAAAAAGCCGTTCGCTTACCTGGGATGGCCTTTGTTTGGGCATATGCTTTTTCATGAGCAAAATATAAAGAACGCTATGACTATGTAGTCATTACTTGTACTGTGGATGTCTAGTGAAAAGTCACTGCCGTTTCGAGCCCCCTTACTTTCCCGAGCAGATCAGGACTGCAATATTACGCGTGGAATCAATGCTGTCAAAATGCTCAGAATGAAAAGGCAATGCTTGATTATGCTTATTACGAAAATGTAGTCCGTACTATTGATCAGTTAATTAATATAAATGAAAAATTAAATATTGGAAAAAAAAGGAGGGTGCGAATGTGTCAAAGTGATCGAAATGGAAAGTCAAAATTTGGCTATGCTAAATATCGGTGTATAAAATTAAAAAATAAAAACTAAACTTTGTACCATAGAAAGTGGAAAAACAACCGTGTGTGTGGAACGCTACTGAGCCATTGTTTTAACGGAGGAGTCTCGCAGCTTTGCATCGAATGCAAACAAGTTCCACTGAACGCGCACAGGGACTCGTCAAGTTTCAAGAGGCGGCATCCAAGTTTGCTGGTGATATTATTGCCCGGTAGGCTATAAGGAAACCAATGTAAAGCAAATAAAGAATAGAAAAGTCAGAAAACATTATCCGTGAGCTTTGTATCACATCCGATTTTTTTTTTCTTTTTGTTGGACGATATACATGCGTTGTAAGGCACAGCTGCAAAGAAACCGACTTTTTCTCCAAAATAAAGCTATTGGAATACTGTAAACGAAATAAACTCGAGCCAAACAAAAAGTGTGTACAACGGAGTATACCCGAGCAGTTACAAACGCAATGACGCCCTTATTTCATCAGAGCTCTGTGCGCAACGACGTTCCGAAAAGTTGCAGAAAACTCGCAGTCTACTTACTGTTTAGTAAGGAAACGAGCCCAATAAGTTTACTGAAATATCGTTTCTCCTTCAAGTTCGCTACTAATTTCAAAGCATAATTAACAGTTGCCTAGCCGCTGTACTGAGTCGAGAATGGTTCAGAAGAAGGAGCAGGCTCGTTTAACGCACACGTTTTTTTTTTTTTTTCACGTTTATGCTGCACACGCATGTTTAAGTTATTATTCCTGTCTTTTGAAGTTTCCTGAGCAGCAGAGGACGCAAATCTGTTGAATTCACCGGTTTATGTGTGCACCGAGCGCGGCTTCATGAGTACGCGGTATACCCTCGAAATAGTGCTACGCGTCGTCTGCTAGCGCTGCCCCTGGACCCCTCGAGAGGGCGGTCGTGTAGTTGTCGCTACCTTTAAAAAAATAGAGGAGCCTTTCGGCGGTCGAGGAGGTGCTGCCATCGTGCGGTGCTTGGCCGTGCTGTTGACCCCTCGTCGGACGACACTCCAGTACTCCTGAAACCACGTTATATAATCAAGATATTTGTAAATGCAGCTTCGTTCCGCCGATCACTGCGTCGCTTCGGTTGTTGTACTTGATGGTCAATGGCCGCATAACCGACAAGTGCGGCGAGCTGTGTAACAGCTCGCACAGAGTTCGAGCAGCGCTCCAGCAGACGACTTTCGCAGCAACCGGAAGTGTGTCCGTGACGTCATAGCTGCAGTGGCCGCAGCGAATGGAAGCTTCTAGCAAGCCTTGCCAGTCAACTCACCCGTGATGTCACGGATTAAGGAAGTTGTTCCATGCGACACCGCCAAACGACGACTTCTCTGCCCGCGAATTTCAAAAAACGCTGTTTTTAAAAATTAATAATAAATCCCTGGCTTTGTTCCAAGGAGTTATACTTTGGGTTAGTGCTAAAAAGTATTTGTTCTACACACTGAACACGTTTATCAGTGGCTTCTTGGTGGCCGATTCAGGGGACCTTTAACAGAATCTAAACCAACCATGAATCTTGCTTGAAGCCTTTGACAAGGTTGGGCAAGAAAACCCTTTGGAGCGTTTTTGAACTCCAGAGCTTCTCGTGGAAGTGTAGCACATGTTTGCTATCGCCGCAGCCCCCACCTGTTAAACTGTAACACACTCTCGCGCTTTGCATTGGACGCTATCACCATCATCATCACATTCCATTTGCGGGAAAAGGATTTCGCAGGTCCTTACTTTGTATAAATTCATTAAAAGAATACCACTGGTGGTATAACAATCTTAGTTTCAAGTTTTGCTTTAAATCCACCTGATGTTATAACATCAGAAGCGTTCCACGTAATGCTTTATAATTTGTTCTGTACAGGAGCTAGTACATCAAAATTAAAGGAACGCTGACGGAAAGGTTATTGTTAGCAAGTAAGATGTTCCGACGTCGAAGCCTTCTTCGCAGAACATGATTTACCCGACAAGACAAGATTTCTTCGATCCTTTGATTTCAGAAGCCACTGCAATAAACACAGACCTTTACTTTGTTGTGTGCATCAGGAAAAACTGATATGTTTACAGCTTTTAGAATAGTGGATGTATGAACAGAATGTTCATTCCGCTTACGCTTTGCTTACCTATACTACCGATGAAAATTTCCAAGGAATAAAGACTCATAGAAAAAGTGACATGTGACTGGTGCTCAAAACGTTTGCCCACATTTTAAAGAAAGCGTCGCTCCCAAAGTAAATATACAGGCGCCCTCTACGAGAATCACAGCTTTTTAACTAGTAATCCCTGTAAGTACCCTCTGCCCGACGCGCGAGCCCTTACAAAAAAGCTTAATGAGTTTCTGATTAAATGTTAATTACATTTCTCATCATGTACATTAACATGTCTGTACATTTTCTTGATGCATTTTTGATGAGTTTCACAAGAAAGTTGGCCACCGTGTTTCTGGTTGGTACCTAATGTGTGCATTTCTTGTGTGTTGACCAATGAGCGCCTCATGGCTTTCACTTTTGGATAAAAAGTAAAAGCTAAAACGTACCGAAACACCTCAACTACATTAAAAAAAAGCTTAAAAATAAAAAAAAATTAAAACTAAGCGAAAAAAAACTGCACCTCTGCCGCGATTCGAACTCGGTACCTCTTACTCCGTAGATTTCTACTGTAACCACGCGGCCACTCGGGGAACTGGTGACGTTGGTAACGTATTTGTTTCTTATGTCTGGACTGCATTCATAAGATTTGGACCTAATGTTTAGAAGCAAGTTTCGAAGTGTACAGGCCATTGCGGCTGCTTTAACAATTACAACTTCTTGACCATTAGAACTTGCATCTAATGTTCTGGATACCTATGCGCACTATTTTGTCCACTGGAGTCATTTTAACATGTCGAGTTTGGCATCGCTGGCAAATTTATCAGCGCTGGCTCTCCGGTGGTTGCTACCTTGGGCGTAATTTTCGCGGAACACGGAGCTGTAGCACGAACCTTTAGGGAAAAAAAGTGCGACCAAGCTTCAATACCGGCAAGCGCAGCAGCGCCAACACTATTTTACTGATAACTAAATCTTATTTGTATCTAAACATTTCGGGAAGCGATGCGATGACTGAGGGCTTGGCTAATCTATACGCAGAGCAAGAAGGAGCTCGAAAGCTTAAGAAACACGCAAAATATCATGCATTATAAAGAAGGCATTGCTTCTCGTGCCCTGGTCGCGCACATGCTCCCAGGACGGTCCAGTTCCGAGGCAACGCACGGCTCGGGTTGCGTCCGCGCGTCGTCGTCGGCGCAGGCAGGGTACCCCTGCTGGTCTTTCCGAAGCGGCCTGCTCGCAGGTGCAAGGAGGCATTGGAAATGAAGCGGCCGTGCGTCCGTTTGCTTGGAGGTGGTGTGGTTGGTTGGTTGGTTGGTTCATAGGAAGGGAAAGGCGCAGTATTTGTCACACTTGCTCTGTGGACACCTGAACCGCGCCGTAAGGGAAGGGATGAAGGTGGGCGTGAAAGTGGATAGAGAGAAAGGGGGGCCGTAGTGGAGGACTACGGAGTAATTTCGACCACCTGGGGATCTTTAACGTGCGCTGACATCGCACAGCACACGGACGCCACTTCGTTTCGCCTCCATCGAAACGCAGCCGCCGAGGCCGGGATTCGATCCCGGGAACTCCGGCACAGTAGTCGGGCGTCTTACCACTGCACCACCCCGGCGGGGCTGGAGGTGGTGTGGCAGTGCGTCGGTTCGTGTACACAATATCGTTGCCCGTAACACCCTAAAGCATATTGTCCAAACATAACACCCCATCG
The DNA here is from genome assembly GCF_055883805.1 of Amblyomma maculatum. Taxonomy (NCBI): domain Eukaryota; kingdom Metazoa; phylum Arthropoda; class Arachnida; order Ixodida; family Ixodidae; genus Amblyomma; species Amblyomma maculatum. The sequence continues at coordinate 63,070,305 of NC_139353.1, forward strand.
CTACGCAAGAAGTGATTTGCAATGGTAAAAACACCCAAGACTCAGGGTGTAAGCGTGTTTTGAATGAAACAAATGTCCAAAAAGTTGTTTTTGTTTTTACAGTGCATGCTAAACAGAAATGAAAACATAGTAAAGTATATACATTCGCTTAGTGATGTACACTTTCTCTCATTTGAGAAAGTCAATGTATTTCCACATTAGCTCCTATACAAAAATACTGTTGTGTTTTCCAAGCACAAAACTTCTTACGTAATCTCAAATGAAAGTCCGTTGCGGATCTCATGTTAAAACACATAAAAGTTGTTTCTTAGGCAACATCCTACATATGCTAAACAGAAATGCAAACATTGGGCTCTGAAAGTGTGCAGTTAACAAGGAAAGAATATATATTCACTTAGTGATGTATACTTTTCCTCATTTGAGGAAGTCAATGTATGTCCACATTAGCTCCTACCCAAAAATACTGTTGCGTTTTCCAAGCACAAAACTTCTTGTGTGATCTCAAAGGAAAGTCTGTTGCGGATCTGATGTTAAAACACATCTAATCTTGAATCTCCTTTGAGTGGTTGATGACTCATCAAAAACACATTACGTGCGTAACAGAAATTCAATATCTATTTTTGTAAGGGAGGTTCATTCAGGAAGACTGAAATATACTAATTCAAGTAGAACAATGTGGGGCATGAATTGGGGGGCCGCAGTGTCCGATGTGGGATACGCGTATCAGATCTGAAGTGCTCAATGCGAGTTCTGCAACGGATGCCGACGAAGGCCGACGAAGGCTCGAAGTGGGCTACCAAAAGATACTCAATAGTCCCAAGTATGACCGACATAGCCTATCCATGTGTGGCTTCCCACATTCCTCCGGATTCTTTTGGTGGGATTGCGATTGCAAATTTTCAAATCCCGACAATCTCTACAAAGGCACTTGTTTGGGCAAATGTGGGCAGCCGCTCAGGACAAAGATTTGATTTTGGTTAATCACTCCCAAAATAACATTCTATTTGTACATACTGCAGCCCGTAAGGGCGCTCTCACAGGAGAGGACATTTACAAAACAAAGTGGGTACAATATAAAAGACATAGCAGTAAAAAATGTAGACACCAGAGGTGAAAACGTACAAAGAACATTATTTGGGTGCTCGGGAACAGTAAATAAAGAGATTATGGATTATTTATGGCATGAATAAATCTATCAATTGGGAAGAAACACACTGGACCGGACAATTAACCCAAAGTTCGATGTTACGCGAAAAGAAACAATATTTAAACACATTAGTGCAAGCAAAGGTGAGAGATTAAGATTATGGTAACTTCTTGGGGCCGATGGTATGGAACTCGTGATGTACCTATCGACTGACAGTCAGTAGTGCAAATTAACAACGCAGTGCAAAATGTTAACGATTCCAGTTTCCGGCCGGTGATGAGGTAAGTTAAATGTAATGATTCTAGGGCAGAAGAGGTGAAAAATTACGGCGAAATTTATGACATATGAAGCGAACTGATTTCCTTTGGATTACCTTCATTTTCTTAATGCCTGTTAGCTTGTAAGGATTCCACACAAAACAACCATAGTCATGGATAAGACTGATCATGGATATATCCATTAGTATAACCTGGTTTCCTTTGGAGCCTTGGTTAATGTTCGTATGAGATATCCTATATTTTAGGGCTCCATTAGAAATTAAATGAATATATCTGGACCATAAATTAATATGGGATAAAAGTATTTTGTAGATATTTATAAACAAACACTTTTTGAAGGGGCATATTAGGAAAAGAACGGTCGAAAATCGACAAGGAGCAACTATTAGCAAACGACTACGACAGTTTGGTGGAAATTAATGTTGATCTGCCAGCATTCACAACACCTGCAAAAGTCCGAAAATGATTCGTTAATGTGGGCATGATCATCAGAAGAGTGAATAGTGTCATACAAACCGCAATCATCAGCATACATTTGAATGTTGGAGGTGTTGTTAAAAGGCCAGGTCATTATATACAATAGAAATAGTAATGTTCCTAAGACCGAGCCCTGTGGCACACTAGATGTCACAGGGGCGACAAAAAATTGGGCTTAAGTGTAGTTAAAAAGCTGCTCAGAGAAGAGAAGACACTAGAGATGCAAGTGACTAAGGGTGAATTCTTCAATATAAGATTTTATTTGGTTTGAAATGAATCACAGCGTCAAAAGGTTTTGAAAAATCAATGTAAAGGGCTTCAATTTGATAGCTACACTCAAGATTAAAATCAATGTCGTGCACGAATTCCGATAGTTGGGTAGATGTACTAAATCCTCGCCTGAAAGTAATTTGAACATTAGATAAAGGATTAATAGGATATTGTAAATTTTGCTTGTGGAGGATATGCTCAAGCAATTTGCATTATGGCAATGTAAGTGAGGTAGGACTGTAGTTGTCAAGGTGTTGCTTATTGTCCGACCTAAATAACGGCAGAACGTTTGCCAATTTCCAAGATTTAGGTGCAGTATCAGAATTGTGGGATTTTTTTAAATATATTATGTAGATAATGAGATGTCCATATTGAATATCTAACAAGGAAGGCACTGGGAATTCCATCAGGCGCACTTGATTTTTTCACGTCTAAATTTAGTATCTTATTAAGAACACCCTCCAAGAAAACTGTTACATCATGGATTGTAGATAGATCAGAGTAGTGGAACGATTGAGTGACTAAATTATCATGCTGAAACACACAGTGAAAAAAAAAGAGATAAAAGCATTTGTTATGTCCTTGGGATCCTGAATTGGTTGCTTGTTAACAATAAATAATCGGACTGAGGCGGTTCCTTCAAGGGCAAGCCAAATTTGGGATTGCCACATGTTCCTTCTCCATCGGGTTCCTTTGTAGAGACTTGTGACAGGTCTACTCTATCCTTATGGTTAAACATAATACGCTGATTTTTCTCTTGTCGGCCCGGTGTAAGACACTTGAAATTTTACAAATACTTTATTATGAGCAATGCGGTCTTTTTTACTTCGTGTTAGACCTGGTTTCGGCAGCTAATTTGTGTGTTCTGTACATGCAGATGGAAGTAAAGGTAGGCGATATAATGATGGTATAGTTTACGAACCATCGAGAGCCGAGGTAGGAGCGATGCGAGGAGCTGCTTAAAAAAAAAAAAATACATACGGAGACAAGGACCGAGTAACCTGAGTCCGGTGGAGAAATGCGCACCGAGGGGGGCACCTGCTGGCAGACAAAGAAATGAGGCTGCGCAGAGTGTGCGCAGAGTGACGTGTTCTAGCCACGGGAGAAGGGCGAGTTTTTCCTCCTTAATGCTTCTTGTTTCATGATTCTGGATAATAATACTGTGGGAAAACTCGCAGACTGTCCTGTGCAACGTCTTAAGGATGTATGTACTTACGCACCTGTATGGCCTGGCCACTTTTACGCAAGTATTTACGTTATCGCGAGGCCCAAAGCCGTTTAACACGTGTAAGCGAGCAAAGATGCTTGCAATTGGTGTACAAATAACCTATATAGTAGTTCAGAGAAACGTCATGTACCAATAACGAATAGGGATAAAGCATACGGGATAGCATCCACTATGCAGTGACTAAGTTGTGTGCAGACCAGCTACAGCCAGTGTATGACAAACAGCACCTTTTATTCGGCATACCAATTTGGGCCGGCGCTATTTTTTCGTGGAATGAGCCTGCATTTTGGTTGCGTCAGGCCTTCTGTCTTTGACCAGACCGATAAGTTGGCAACATGCGGAAATGTGCTTCCAGCAGCGCTAAAGTCGATATGGGATCTGCAGTGGTTGTGTATACGTACAGCCTCAACTGTTATTGACGATGATTTCCCCATGTAGAGCACACCTTGCTGTTACCTGTACCTTCGTATACCCTTGGAGGGACCAATTTGGTCAGCATTAGGGCCCGCCTGTGTTGCTGCTCCGTTACGCCCGAGGTGCACCCTGAGGTAATTTAGTGTAAGCAGCATCTTTAGTCTTCACTAGGGTTTGCCCATATGGAGCTTACAGTCCGATTGCGCATGCCCTCGAGTAATATACAAGGAACCGAACTGGGCGTCATGCGGGCACATCCATTTTAAATCGAAAGTTTTGCCTCCCGCTTAGATAAAAAAAAAAAAAACTCGTCTTTGTTGATGCACTAACATGATACCAAACCTCAGCTGCCGACTGCAGCATAACGAAAAGAACGGGTGCATATAGAGACGGAGAGATGCAGCCCATCAAAGCCCACGTTCGAGGGGAGCAGGGGCGAGTGTGTAGAGGTCATAGTCCCGAGCTCACACCAGGGACGCTTTCTACACAAGTGCCTGTGCGTTTCTCCTCGAATTCACACATACTTACACACATAGCAAGCACATCCTCGCAAGTGCACAGAAAGGAAAAAGAAGAGTCGAGAGAAAAATGAGCGTGGCATAAGAAAAGGGTTTCGCTTTGGGTGGGGAAGAAGTCTGCCTGTCGCCATTCAAGATCTGAGTTCACTGTAAGAGTCTTTAACGCGCCCGAGGAAATTCCTGCGAAGAACGTGGACTATATATATATACGACGGGCCAAGATGATGCGACAAAAGTGCCATCAAAGATGACGGTGCGTGGTCCCGAGACGAGGAGGCGAGACACCGCAAACGTGCTGAGGACTAAGAACTGAGACGAAGAGTAGTGAAAAATGTGTACTTGCGAATGTACTCCTTGCTAATTTTCTATGCAGCGGTAATTCTCGAATACTGCCTCTGCAACATCAGACACGCGCCTGGAAACAAATTGAGCAGTGGGGCAATAATTATATCCTATTACATCACCTATGTAGCCCTAAAATTCTCTATCGAATTTTTTTTCGCCTCTCAATGGGAAGTGCGTGACCCACAGTGATTATTGTGGGCGACCCAATACCGACCTGACGAGGGGTTTCGGATATAGAGTCTACATTTAGTTCCATTTTCCGGAAATATCCGACAACAGGCCGTTGTCGTCTGGGTGCGGGAATGCGGTGTGGTTTAGTCCAAGCAATGCCGATAACGGACACATAACTCATGGGCAGAGGCAAACTGCAATTATTAAGGCTTGCCTAGTTCTTCCTCACCGGGATCGGGGCAGGTATATTGATGGTTACCCATCCCCACTTGCCCAAATGGCACTCAATGGCGCCCACATCCCGTGCTAACCAGAATAATCATAAACCGCGTTCTCCGGTGATACAAAGATGAGAAATGACAAGGTATAATTGAATGAAATCAGCTAGAAGTCAAATTCAGTGGTCTCTCCTCTTTTCATGAAAAATATGAGAAAGACGTGAATAGCATGCACCAGTGGCGCTCGTGATGAAGTTTTTTGGCAATCTTGTATTTAGCCCGCATTTACCAGATATGTGTAAGCAGTCATTGCTCGCTTAATAAACCGATTCTCATTCTGAATCTCCCAATTTATTTCAATATCTTTCTAGGTAAAGCTTCACGACATTAGGTAAACGTTTCACTCTGAGTACTCTGTGTTTTTGCAACCAGAAAATAATGGTTTTCGGTTCCAAATTGTACGTGCGTTGATGTCAGCTTTTAAAACTGATGACATCAGCGCACTTTGAGCAGATTTTCTGATTTCATGTTGGGTAATTAATTTCCACTGACTTTTCAATGGTGCCAAAATTCTTGATCCAAGCAGTTATTCGACCTCCTCAAACTTTAGCTCCTTACCATTTTCGTATTCTAGTACTGTTTGTGCAATACTTTACTCCAACGCGCCTTTCTTGTTAAGTTATCAGCAGCTACGTGTTCCTTTTCACTCCATGCGTACCCTATGCACCTGACAGTATCGCATTCCTCTCTTTATAATGCAGAGCCCAAGACGTGACAACAATGGCATACCCACAACTTCCAGATCGTGGACATCCATTTATTAGCCTTATCGACCTTAATAAATATATTCTGAATGTACAAGAAACAGAGTTCTTTCAGTTTATTTATATTGCCGCGCAACCTTCAAAACTGTATTTGTTTTTTAACAGCCGCCGGCATACAGGCTTATCACTCTGATTCTGGACCGTGCATCAGTTCCGTAATCTTTGTTTTTTAATGCTCGATGTCTTGAGTCACACCTTTATCAGTTTTGTTGTAGCGCAAGATGCACCGAGATCTGTCTCGAAAGTTCCGGCCACTCGGGTGTCTTTCCACAATGTACCAGCCTGCGCTGGTAGCTGTTAGCGACGTTATCTAGATTGTTCTGTGCAGCCTTTAAATTGAGCGTTGACGAGTGTGACGAGCATTCTTTGTCCGACGACCGACGAGCACGTTTGTTGCTATCGCCAACGCCGAGTTGCTCAGTTCTTTTGCGGGCGCAAGTCAGCCCCAATAAAGAGCTATTTCGGTACCATCACACCTGTGTCTTCTTTTGGTGTGTCACATGGTGGTGACAATATTTTTAATTTTATTGTGATGATGCCGCAATCACGACGTTGTCGCAGTTTGAAATATCTTCTCCACGGCCTCTTGTCTGCACACTGACTTCTCTTAGTGCACTTTGAGTGCTATGCCAACAAACTAGAAGAGTTTTCAACAGGGGCTAAAACAGATCCTGCGCTCGCTAGACTGCTGAGCCCATGGGTGCGAATCTTATCACTGTCCGTGGTTGCCGCCTTTTCTAAACAAGTGAAATACAGTGCGACCGTGTACTGTGCGATGTCAGGGCGGGTTTATTAACCACAAATAGTCGAAATCACGGGACCCCACCACGGCGCCCATCATACCCAGTGGCGGTAGGGAACTAAATCATACCAAGGTTGCGAATATAGGCATTTTCAAGATTTTTTTCGCAGTTAAGCTGATATTTATAGTCATTAACTCAAAAAAGAATTGATACTTATGAGCTGAGGTATCGCATATAAAAACAACTCGGAAAATACCTCGAAAAAGAAATTCTCGGGACGATTACGGTACTATCTGATGCATAATTTAAGAGCTCCTATTTAAGAGTTCGTACCATATACTCAAGCAAGCAATTTGAGAGAGACTTGTATGCATGTATTGGCAGTTACAATAAAATATTTACTGATTTACAGGAAGAGGGAGGCGCAGTATCTGTATGAATTGTTTCTGTGGACACCTGAGCGCACCGAAGGGGAAGCGAGGAAGGTGGAACGGGAAGTTGAAAGAGGGAGAGAGAGAGAGAGAGAAGACGTAGTGGAGGGCTTTAGAGTACTTTTTACCACCTGGGGATCTTGTGCACTGACATCGCGGGCAAGAAGGGGCAAGGTGGTGAAGGGTGGCTGTTCCTGGCTCTACGGGGGTGGGACTAGTAGATCAAAGCCGTTTGCGGCGGCGAGCCTGCCACCGAATTTTTGTCTGTTGTTGGCCATCATTGTACCCGCCGCGGCTTAGGTTGTGGACGACGGCTGTTGCAGCGCGCGTCTTTTTCTCCCGCTTCTTTTTCTTTGTTCTCTACCTTCTCTCTTCTGTCCACACGAGGCAGCGGAGGTGGCTCAGCTACAGAGCCAGTATAGCAGGCCCGCGCATTTTATTTTCCTTCTTCCTACAGCCACAACCACAACAACACAGAGTCAGTAGCAGGCCCGTGCATTTTCTTTTCCTTCTTCCTTCCGCCACAACAAGACTGACATCGCACAGAACACGGATGCCTCTTAGCGCAGCCGCCGGTGGTCGCGTTCGAACCCGGTTATTCGACCACAGTAAAACCGCGGATTTAAAAGGTGGCATTACATGGGCTTTTGCTACAACAACCACAGATTTCGCTTTATGACTAGGTTCAATCCGGGCTCGAACACCCACAATTTGCATCGGGCTCAGTAGGGGTAGTCTAATCTCAAATAATGGCCATATCAGTCAGTTTTAAACGGCTTAGAGAAATGCTGTCCGCTGCTGAAAGAACGGAGGAATGCATATCTGAAAAGGAAGAGTACTACCGGTATGGACATGAGGCACCTGATGCCTGATATCCACCTTGGATCTGCGGCACATTAAAATGCTCAGCAAAGAGGATGTATAGTGCCGGTGAACTTTGATGTGTTCAACGGTGCGTTCGACAAGGAACGCGCGATGTACCGTGTGCAGCAAGCAAAAACGCTCTGGTTTTGGCATTTCTCTACCGCAGATTCTGTAGTGCTTTGAGAACTTTCAGCCGCATTTCAAATGCAATGAGCCACCTTGGCGAGTCCGGCCGACACCGTGGTCTGTATCTGCGCGCACAAGCGCGTGATCATTCCAGGCACGTAGCGCATGTCTCGAATGTAGCTGTGACAGAAATCTTATCAGGTGCGGCGTGACGGGGTCGTAAGATGTCCCGCCACTGCCTCCTAAAGCAGCCAGCAGCGACTTGGAAGACACATCGCTGTGCGCGAGGGACATGAATGCCGATGAGGTGGAGCGTCACGCTCTGAAAGCAGCACGTGTGCAGGACACCAGAGATAGAAATGCGCATAGGCTACAACAGAGGATGAATGCTTTCGGCATGTAGCCCGCAAATATGATCAAGCTTCTGTCAACTGTTCCTTTTCAGCCTAACGTGGTCCAAGTAACACTCCCAAAACAGAAACATAGTCGTCAAAAACTCATTCGTGCCAGAGAAATTCTAGCCAGAGTGCGAGGTCAGCCAGTTAATGATGGTTATCTACGTTAACACATGTGTCATCACTTCTTTTTTTTTCTTAACGTTCTTCATTAGCAGACCTTTCAAGTGCGCCTTGATGTTTTTTTCGGTTGGAATTCCTTTTATCTTCCTGCGGCATCTCGTCCACGTTTGTGAAGGTGACTTTTCGAGCTTTTCTCAAAGCACATTCTTCGTGAAGTCACTGATGCTGGCTGCACTTTAAGATCCTGCTGAGAAGAACTGGTACTTTAGTAACTTGCAACAATAATTTTATGAAAAAAAAGAATAAACGTTTGTTTGGTTTATCGTCCCGAAGCGACTGAGGCAACGAGAGACGCCGTAGTGGAGGACTCCACCATCTGCGGTTCCTTAACGTGCACCAACATCGCACAGCACACGGGCGACGCTCTTTATGCTTCCATCGAAAAGCTGCCGCCAAGGCCGGTATTCGATCCCGCGTCCTTGGGCGCAGTAGTCAAGCGCCGTAACCACTGCGTCACCTCGTGAACGTTGTGAAGTTCTACGTTGCGCTAAGGCAGTACTGATTGGATGTCTTTTTCCTTCTTTCATGCGTTGAAAACTTTACAGAAGCCTGTTCTAGCAGAGTTTCTGTAGCAGTAAGAAAACTTACAAGTGGTCGAAGTTATTCAGAGCCCTTCGTTAAGACATCCCACATAGCGTGCGTCACTTTCAGATATTCAAAACTCATGAACCGTAAAGCGTTGCGGAAACAACTTCTGATGATAAACGAAATAATCGTGTGTAAACGTTTAAGTTATTTTTTCAAGGGTGCTTCGTTAGCCATGAAAGAGTGCGTCATTCGGTAATTCTTGAACTTATAGAGTGATTCATGTTTAACTTCTGAAACAGCGGCTGCCATTCACTCTGTTATGAAAAGCAGCGCTTGTGGGAAAAAAGATTTATTGTGATGAAATCAACTTCCAAATTGCGACGCCTTTTTATTTTTGTAAAGCATGCTCTAGGGGGGGGGGGGGGGGGGGAGTCACAAGAAAATTCATTCCATGCCAGGATTCAGTGCACATAACTCTGTATAGGACGTTGCTGTCTCACATTGTCTAGAACGAAGTAAATTCTGTTTTGCGCAACACAATGCACCATTCCGCGTGCGCCGGGTCATACGCGCAAGAAAAACGCGGCTGCGATAGCGCTTATCAAAGCAATAATCGCCTTGTCTATTCTGCTATCACTTGTTATTGAAAGAAAGAGCGTCTGATGATGATGCCCGAATTATTTTATACATCATGCTAGACAAAACAAATCGCAGTGGTAGCAGCCCGTCGGTTAAGGAACTCTTCGACAAGGATTTATCGTGCTTCCTAACTTTAGAAAAATTCAAGCCCCTGGCAATGCGAACAGATCAGCAGATTTGCATCGCACTGCATTAGACCACTACGCTGTAAACATCATCATCATGATCAGCCTGATTATACCCACTGCAGGGCGAAGGCCTCTCCCATATTTCTCCACTTAACCCGGTTCCCGGCTTATTTATGTTTACGCTGTGAACATAAATAAGCCCAAAAAAGGAGCATAAATGGTTGACGTCGCCTATATACTCCTTGCGGCGAAATTGTTAAATTCCTTATAAGTATAAAGATGAGGACATCCCCTTTTTTACTCCTGTCACAAAATTAAAAAGTAAAATTGACCTGCTGAGGTGGCGCAGTGGTTACGGCGCTCGACTACTGTTCCCTAGAACGCGGGATCGAATCCCGGCCTCGGCGGCCGCTTTTCAGTGGTGGCGAAACACAAGGTGCCCGTGTGCTGTGCGATGTCAGTGCACGTTAAACAACCTCAGGTTGTCGAAATCTTCGGAGTCCTCCACTACGGCGTCTCGCATAGCCTGAGTCGCTTTGGGACGTTAAACCCCCCAAACCAAACCAAGAAGTAAAATTGAGTCTTGACATGATTATGCTCCTTCTACAAACAGGTGTTTGTCGACATGAACACTCCTTCAGACCTTGAAGAGTTTTAAAAAATTAGTTGTGGTTTAACTCTGGTAAAGCCTCGTTGAATTGCGATAGCAACAGCGGAAGCTTCTTTTGACTGCTACATTATTCCTCTACCCCGCCTTATCAGTGTAAGGTGGTACATTATTGGGGACACTTAGATGGAGGCGAAAAGCAAGGCGCCCGTGTGCTGTGCGATGTCAGTGGATGTTAAAGAACCCCAGGTGGCCGAAATTTCCGGAGTCCTCAGTTAAACTAAAGTGCGAAGGCGTGGGGGGATTGATGTGCTTCCCTATACAGCAAGGTGTTCTTGCTTTTTCTTCTGCTGCCTTCACTCGTACCGAGTGGTGTTGATGACCACCGCTGCGTCCGTGGCTCAGCGACACATTGCGGTGCGGAGATGACGACTTCCCTTCTCGACTGTACACATTTATTTACACTTGTTACAAACTATTTACAATAACGTCGTCAGATTCGACATCAACACATAGAGGGCTAACTGCAACCGGGTGTACGATCGGAGGTCAGAGGCTAGCAGAATCAGGCCTTGGCCTTCTGCTACACTTTAGGCCGGAGTCCCTTGGGCCCTCCGTCAGCCTAGCCTCCCTCCTCGAACAACCCGTCTGCTCTCGACTCTCGTCCGAGCCCAACTCTCTTCCAAACCCAACTCTCCTCCGAGCCCCACTGTCTCTACCTCCTTCCTTAGCGTTCAAAATTCCAGTCTAGCCCGTTGACCAATCAACGACTAGTCACTCTGTGGCCAATAACATGCAGTCTTTTGAAATGGGCTGGCCAATCATTGTGCCACATATACCTCTCTCCTACGCATATCAAATAAAACACACACAAAGCGCGCACTAAGCGGCGAGTGGTTGCGCACACAAACACATACATGTGAAACTTTTCCCTCTCCAAAATCCTCTCACGCAGGAGGCGCCAAGCCGTCGCAAAGACAAACGGCGTCGACGGTTACACTTCCGAAAACGCACACATATAAGCACACACCCGCAAACCTCAGGCCCAAACATTCCGATCCCTGCTCTTGGTCGGTTGCGCGCGGGCGGCGGATTCAAAGGGACACACGGGCGTCTTCCCGGGAAGACATGTCAACAGCTCGTGTTACGCCGCGTTTCGGGATTTATGGCCTCCGTGCCCTCTCCACTCGAAGCGGGGGACAAGCGCCGAACCCGCTGCGCCTTCTACTTGCACTGCTCTGCCTCCCTCTCGGCACGGGACGGACAGGGCCGGCAGCGTCGCCCGCTGCCATGTGTTCTGGGCTCACTTCCGAGAAGCGGTCGCCCGCGCGACCGTCATAAATCTGCCCGCGTCAAGCTGCCCCTTGACCTTTGTCGCCCCTTCGGAATCTCGCTTCTGTGCGAAGTCCGCAAACTTAACTTCCTCCACTAAGTCGCTTTGGGACGTTACACCCCACAAACCAAACCAAACTAAGCTCATTCTTTAGAGTATGACGCGAGAGCGTAAGTTACCAACCTTCTTCTTCTTCTTCTTCTTCTGCTCCTATTCCTCCTCCTCGTCTGTTCAAGGCCAAGCGTGGCTTGCGCCGGGACCACGCCATGGCTCGAAACCTGGCGCAGTATTGCCATCGCAATAATACTCCTTCCTCAGCGTCTGGGTGCTCGGCCGCCTCTTGGCGGCAGCTCATTTTTCGCCGTGCTTGCAGGTGACAACCTCCTCATCGCTGCTGGCTAGTTTGGCGCATCTGCTTGTGTTTTTTTACGCGTGCTTATCGTCTTACAAGACACCTGGGCATACCGTCGCCTTCTGGAAATTAATACTGCACAGACTGCCTCTGAAGACACCAGCAGGTTCAAGATACGCTTCGTGGTGCTTCTCCGGCATCGCCGACCAGCGTGAGGCCTAGCCAGGTCTAGCTTCACTGAGCCAACATGGAGGGGAATGACGCATCGGCATTCTGATGGCTGCCATCGCCTGCTCTTCGACCGTGTTTTTTTGTTTGTTTGGCACGCGCAAGCCGCGATACAAATACTGTGTTCCACCGACCTGCGCCACAAAGTGCTCAAAGAAACTGTCTGTTGAAGCAACGCCTGAGGACTGCTACCGCTTCAACAGGTTTAAATGGCTGTATGGGTGACGCATGTTTATTCGGTGCCGATGGACCCTCGTTCGTTCGCTGCTGCTTCACGAGCAGCGGCCAAGATAACCAGCATAACCTGCATTTGCATTGGCTAAAAGGCCAGTAAAAATGCTCTTCATGCTGGCTAGGCCATTGACGCATATACAACTATGCCAGTTGTTAGTTACTATGCAGCGACAGGCTGCGATCTCCGCAAGGAATGTGAGGGTGCCGAGACACAACGGTTTGCTTTGTCGTCGTCCCTTGGACGAAAATTATTTGGTGGTCACTAAAGTAAGTACGTTGTAAAATTATTTTTACTTTCCGTAGAAGCAATTCAATGGCAGTACAATCCTGCCTCACTGGGTTATTATGCCCGGCTGTATAAACCTCCTCATTGTTATTTATGTCCTACTGTTAATGTAACGCTGTCCGGGCTATGATCGCGGTGAAAATTTAGGAGCCTATCGGACCTCGTGTATTTTGATGAAGTTAGGAAAAGCAACAAGGAAAGTATTACCTATATTAATGTCTTTTGAAAAGACCCAGCGACGCAAGGTAATCATGTAGTTTTCAATCTTTGTATTCGTAGCATGATAAATTGCGTTGTTCTAACGAAGTGGGCTATACGAATCACAGGCTATGTGTGCATGTATGTATAACTTTATTAGGGAGCCGGCAAACGACGGGTTAAAGCGTCATGACGCTGGCCAAGTGTCTACCCGGGGTTAAGCCCTACTTTGCACTACCTCATTTGGCCCGCTTGTGGTGCGTTGTGAGGCTTGTGCTTTTCAAGCGCACCCCGGGCCTGCTGGACGGCCATAGTTGAATGTCCTTGTCAAGTGCGCGCGCCCTGATCGTGGGCAGAAAGAACGAACGAATAGAAAGACTGCGACACATCTGTGTTGGCGTTTGTGTGTATGTGCGTGCGTGTGTGCAAGAGAAGCGGCCGTGGATGACGCCTCCCTGTGAAAGACCCGAACTTGGGAGGAAGTCTGCGGTTTGGCGCCGAACGGCCGGCCGGCGATGTCGGCCGAAGAAAAGCGCCGCTCCCGAGAGGACACCCGATCCTCCCTCAACCACCCCCAGCCGTGCCGGCGAGTTGTTTTCCAGGAATTCGGAGGAGAGCTTGAAACTGCTGCTACGCTGACGCCGGACGACAGGGGAAGAGGAGAACCCGGAGAGGGGGAGAAACTCCGAGGAGTCCGATCGACGCGGGAAAAGAGGAGACTCGTTCCGGGTGCCGTGACGAGAGGCCGCACCCTGACTGAAGTGAAGTTGTGCTGCAATGTGTATATAGTGTAAATAAATTATGTATTCTGCAATTAGAGTGAATTACGGTCCAGGTTAATCGGGAGAGGAGTGAAATTTGAAGAAAAGAAGAAGAAAAAAGAACCTGATATTTAACTGTCCTTATCTGTATTCTGCACAGCACTTTGAAGTTCCGGCGGGTATGTCCTTGATGCAGCTTCGGTCGGGAACCTGGCACAGTCCCACGTGATGTGCCATTGGTCCGCCGGACCCACTTGACATACACTGCACATATCACTCGTTTAGATGTCTGGGTGAAGGACGGATTGAAAATGTTCCTTTCTGCTTGGTGCTGTCGAAACGTAACGTGGAATTTCGGCAGCGGAGGTGTGTGAAGGTCGCTGAACTTTCTGATTCGGTCTCCCGCATAGAGTGTATGACGTGAAGTAGCTGCTCAGTGTACACCTGTCCCCGCTCACGGCGATTACATAATTGGTGGAACCAAGGACGTATGATGGACGCACGGTGACTGCTCTATTATTGCCGGTGGCGCTGCAGAGCACTCGTTTCATCCCCGTTTTGCCTCCTACTATAGACGTGATTCCGCAGCGCAGATTTGTACAGTCTTCACCGCGTTGAAGGCCACTCCTCCGAAGACCTCTGGCCCTGCATGGTTATACACAAACACAAAACACACACAAGAAAATTAAACCAAGACGTTTACACCGATGATGCGCTCGCTATCAACTGCCCGTTATTTGTGATACGAAGAAGAATGCATCATAAGAATGTGTTTGTGTATGACCATGCAGCGCAAGAAGTCTTCGGAGTTGTATAGCCAACTAGCCCGCTCGCAAGTATTGTTGAAGGTCCTTTTTGTGTCCAGAGGACGTTCTTTTTATGCCTTCTCGTTCCGCTACGTGAGCTTCATTCCCTCGACTTATGTGCATATGTCTTATTGTGAGAGGCAGGTGTATGGTGGCTGGCCAGTGGTTAAGTTTTGGGTGATCAGAAGAGGCGCCTGGTTTGGCTGGAGTCGCCACCGAGCGTTTGACTCCTCAGCGACCGCTTTTTTTTTTTTTTTTCACAACGAACCTTAGCGATTGTTCCCTCAGCTTATGTCCCGTATGCATGTGTGCGGAAGAGGAAACGTAGGGGAAGACAAAACTTCAGATTGCAGTCACTTCAGTGCTATTTGTATGTTAGCTTTGGACCTCTCCTTTCCCAATTATTTGATTAGCCGATATCATTTCTCCAATCTTTGGTTAGCTGAAGAAAACTTTATTTTCCTTTCCCTAACCCTAAATTAATGGGAAGTGTTGCCTAATTTCTTACTGGTTGCCGTCGATGACAAGGGCGGAGATATGGCTTAAATCTAAGCGCTCTGGGTTAAACTGGGACTGGTTTAGTCTAATCAATGGTTCAGTCATGTAAATAATTTTCTCCTGGCTTGTTTCTTCTTTTTTATTTATGTGTAAATAAATAGTTAACCATCCTTTCCTGCCGTCGAATAATGTGAATATTTGCGAGTTCGAACCATCAACCCATCAAGAAACTCCGATTTTATCATCAACAAATACCGTCCCAACATACCCACCTGAAAGTGAAACTCAACTAGATGGAAAAGATTGCGCGCTACCTCTTTGGTTGGTTGGGCGTCGTGTTCAAAAATGTGACAGCTTTGAGCGTTGTAAGCTTCTTGCAGTGCAAAAGTGCAATAATGAGCGCATTCTGCTTCGTTCCATCGTTCCCAATTCGCGAGGTCTTTCATGCTTCTATTCAAACTGCGTATACCGAGAAGGCAACAAAGGAAAAGATAAAAACGACTCCATAAACTCTGGCCGCGAGTGCAAGTGCAAGAGCAGAAAAGAAGGCGGGCTGAAATGAGGATGTGAGGGCCGTAGTGACCCCGGAATGAATTACAATGTACAGTGAACCTTTATCCCCCATAGTTGTCGTCCCCGCGACGCGTACGCTGAGCGAAGGCGCCTTTACAATAGGGACATTTAGTCTACTGCGGCCGTCTAATGCTACCGCGCACCGTCAGCATAGCAGCGCTGATTGGTCCCCTCGTTCGACGTCCGCTGAAAGTTGACAGGAACGTGGTGCCATCTGTCGCCATCGGTGTGATCTGCGCATGCGTACTGACGCTCGCGTGGTAGCGTTAGGCGGTAGCGGTAAGCGTAGCACTAAACTAAATATAGAGTTTTAGAATAGGGGGCCCCAAGCTTTGGGGCCCCCAAGGAGCTTGGGGCGTCGAAATGCGCATGCGCAGAACGTAAGGCGCGCTTGGGGTCTTGGGTTAACGCTTGGGGCGGCCCCTATTTTTCCAAAATAGCGTTCGCCCCAAGCCGCCGTTGGGTCGCTTGGGTTACGGCAACATGGCGGCGCTCGGCCAAGCGGCGGCCACTCGCCTCGGCACACATTCGTCGTCACCGCTCCATGGTGTCACGCGTTCATGGGAAACGAAAGGCCAACGAAGCTTATGCTATGTCTCATGATGCCCGCACAACCAAATTTTAGTGATAAAACGCACTATATTTTCAGATTGCTTCCGGATTTACCGAGCTGTTATGCTTAGCGAGTTCGCCTCCTTTGGTTGCCATGGGGACCAGACGGCAGAAAGCGCGGAAGGTTCAAATGAGGTTTCCCGGTCTCGGCCTGGATTGACAATTGGCCGATTTCGTCTTGTCTGACGAAAACGGTTTATATAACCTGTAGTCTTAAGATAGTTTTTGCACAATAATAGTAGTTTTTAATGAATAATATAACGTTGTTTGCTTTTATATATTAAAATGCTTTTCCTTGGCTACCGTCGTGGCGCTGCAATCGACGAACGCAAGCCCGGCTCCGCTGCGTCGGGAAAACCCCTATTCTAAAACTCGCCGCTAGGCTAGCACGTAGCGCTGCCGCGCGCTATTTCCTTGGGGGCCCCAAGCCTTGGGTCCCCCTATTCTAAAACTCCCTAATGTCTGTAATGATGCATCGCTGCGGGTTACCCAATCTTCCACTGCTTGCGCTAGACGCGGATCTTCAGTTCACATGCTATAATTTCAATTAAAATTTGAAGTTCGTTTAGAATTAATAAGGAACTCATTAACTGAAATAACCTGCACTCCAAGAAAAGTCACACTGCTCCTTTCTGTGTAGTAATTCAGCCAAAAGAAATCCGAAAGTACAATTGGGTCTGCAACATTTTTTTTTTAATGTTTTATTCTTCACAAGCAAAAGGTCCACAAGCGAAGCTCGTTTCAATTCACCGCATAGCATCAGTGGGCGCATTGAGAGTCTATGCAGGTCATAATATCCTGTGAAACGTGTTCAGCAGCTTTCAGCCGAATAGTTTATTAATACTGGTATGTAGCACTGGCGCTAATCGCACATTGTAAAAAAGAATAAATTCAACAATGGCGGGTTTACTACAAATATATTCTTAATTGGTTTATTTGCCCTTCACTGAAACTGAACTTGAACCGTCCAGTATTATGCGAGCTTATATGTGTGCAACTGCTTTAGTGTGATTTTATGTCTTTATTGCAGAAGAAGGCTCCTTTGGCGCCATTTCCTGTAAGCAGCGGTAACAAGACATGCCTGAATGTCGACAAGCAATGACTCAAAAGGTGTCCTACACGGTTAAAGTGTGCCGTCGCTGATTTTTTTTTTATTTTTCATCTATTTCAGAAGGTACACCCAAAAACGCAGGTCAGGACATGCCACCTTTGCTTCTCTACAAACTTCCGTAGTCAACTGTTAAATACTGGGCTGAAATGCTCTGTAGGAATAAAAGCGTTCATTGAAGTCAGTGTTTGTGATTCCATTCATGCATTCACTCTGGAAAACAAGGCTCTAAAGTTAGGCTTGTGCGGAAGCGCTGTATTTAAAATGAGCTCCATATACTATTTCGACATCGTGATAATCACAATATAGCAGTAAAAATTATTCCTGAAATTGCCTGTTTAAACTCCTTTACGGAAGAAGCCGAGACACTCCTCAGAGGAGTATTTGTTAGTGCCATTACATTCCACAAAAATACCTTAATGACCCGACATATAGTCCAGAAAGAACCCGTGCACTGAGACAAGTAAAATGTTTACGGATTTCAGCCCCTTAAATACCTCTCCACACGCGAAAGTAAAGCTGACACTCCTTTTTTGAGGAGTAAAAACCTCCTTCTTGGAGTGCGCTAAGCCTCGGGTCATTTACTCCTCTTTGGGTGGTTTTGAGTCGGCGGATGGTCTTTCAACAACCTTAGAATATACGATACTACTGTGATAACATCTGCACATAAAATAGTCTAACTTATCCGAAAGGCTGAAGAACGTTCGACTGGTCCTTGCGCCTGCTAACGAACTTCAACAATTTTATGAGCACAAAACAGATGAGTAAAAAAACTTGCCACCTGTGCCACGCATACACTCATGACATATGTGGTTCCCTGCACCAGGTAACACAGGTGCTAAGAAGGTTTTTTCTGAGGCCACAACGGCTGCGAAATTATTTTGGAGTGAATTCATGCTAGCATCACTGTTTATACGCTGTCTTAGCAGTCTTTTTATACGCTACCTCACATTTATTCTTTGCAAATCGTAGCGTTAGACAGTACTGCTAAGAAGGAATAATATATGTGTAGAAAGGATTCCCACAGCAAACTATTGCAGCAATCCTTGCGAAAATGAATATCATAGCAGAGGACAAGGAGAAAATCGTCGAAAAACGGAGAAAGGAAGTGAGCAATGTCTGTGGCGCAGCTAGTTGGAATGGCGCGAGTGATCACGTACCGCGTGGCATAATCGGTGGCCACAGCGATCCATTTGTTAACTGTAGAGGACTCGGGGAAGGGCCTTAAGAGGTCAAGGCCAACACGATAAAACAGCTCAGTTGGGGCTCAGTCAGAAAGAGATATATTAACATGACTCGCATAAATCCACTCTGACGTCATTGCAAATTCTAGACATAGCGCTATCGACGAAAATGCAGTCTGCTCCGTGACAACGTTTTCTATTTTTTTTTCTCCGGAAATAGTACCGTTAGGACAAAAATAATTTCAATGTTGATCCATTGATTAACACGCACATAGCATACATAAAACCAAAGAAAACAATACTCAATAATTTGGCAGTTTGATCTCTCGTGGAATCATCCAGTCATTAGTAGTCATTACAACTCCTTAGCAGTCATTTCAATCACTACTACGCATTACTAAGCACATTAATTCATTTGTAATCAACTGTTAGAAGTCGTGGTTAGGTATATTGATCATTGGTAGTAGTTAGTGGTCCACACAAGTCATTACTACTGATTTTAGTCATTACTACTTATTAATAAGCATTTTAGCATTTTATAGTCAACTGGGATCGCTGCAAGTCATCGCTACAGATATTGGTATTTACAGATTCGTAGTAGTTATTACAATTCATTAGTAGTCATTTTAGTCATTACTACTCTATACGAAGCATTTTGATCATTCTAATCAATTGAGGTCTGTTAGACATATGGTTCATTACAAGTCATTAGTAGTCATTCATCATCATCATCATCATCAGCCTGATTATACCCACTGCAGAGCGAAGGCCTCTCCCATATTTCTCCACTTAGCCCGAATCTGTGCTAGCTGCATGCACTTGACCCCTGCGAACTTCTTAATCTCATTCGCCCACCTAACTTTCTGCCTCCCCCTGCTACGCTTTCCTTCCCTTGGAATCCAGTTTGTTACCCTAAGCGACCATCGGTTATCCTCTCTTCGCATTACATGTCCTGCCCATGTCCATTTCTTCTTCTTGATTTCCACTAGAATGTCGGTAACTTATGGGGGTTATTCTCGCACGAGAATGCGCCACGGGGGGGGGGGGGGGGGGGGGGAGCTAGACGCTACAGTCGCCTTCTAGCCCCGACGTGTCAGCCCTAGCAGACAAAGCTGTGACCCCCAACCCGCGGTGCGAGAAGTCGCCACTGCGGCGGGTCGGGCCAGAGGGGACAAACACCGAGTTACGTACTCGAACAGAGTTTATTGTGCTCGAGTATACGGCAAAGGAATAGCAATTAAGAACAACCACCGTGTAGCGAGCGAACGCCGCGTACGGGGGTGAAATAAAAACCACCTAATGGGGAAGCGCGCCAGGGAGGCGAGAGGAAGAGTCTTCTCACCTGACACGGCTTCTCGCTCACATCCCGTTGCGGTAAGTGCCTACGGTCAATGGGCGATTCTCGGTGACGGCGGTGGTCTCCTCGGCGGAAATCATGAACCGCGTGCGTGCGCGCCCATTCGCCGAAGAACCCCGAGCGAGTTGCGACAGTCGCGCTCCTCGACACGGAACGGGAGAGGAGGTCTCCCGGTTACGCCGGCAGGAAAGAGGGAAGCCCGCGGCAGCGTCGCCGTAGGGCCCGGGAGGCGGCGGGGGGTGGCCAGCATGCCCTCTCCTTCGCCAACCTCTCTGCCAGCGCGCGTAATCACGCGTGTTAATTACGCGCGGGCGTTATAATGGAGGAAGGGGATTGTTAATCCCCACATCCCCCCCTCCTTAAAACCGCCGAACGGCTAAAAGTAGTCACGTTCACCGAGGGATATACAGAGGGGGCCGGCTAAACGCCGTTTAACTTTTAAACCCAGAGAAAACCGTTTAAACCCACAGAAAAGTGCCAATATATAAAAAGTTGCAGACAGTTCACAGCCACGGGTGTCGGAGGAGGAGGCAAGGCCGACGACCACAGGAGACGACCTTGGAGCTGGGGGCACACGTGCGGCGGCCGCAGGTCCCGCTTCTTCGCCGTCAGTCAGCCAAGCACGGAAATATCGATGGCCGCAGGCGGGCCTCTGCATTCATCCTTGGTCAGCCAGGGCAGCCTGCCGGGGAAGGGTTAGGAACTGCGTCTTTGCGTTGCGTAGCGTGCTGCAGGCCCCCCTCAGCGGGTCGCCGGCTCGCTCCCGGCCGGCCTCTTTTCCCTCTGTCGTTGACGCCGCCGATGGCGAGGGCAGCGGGCCGCCAAGCTGCTCCCGCTGGTGAAGCCACGGCCGCGAGCACCGAACGGCGCCGAGGCGGTCCCTTTGCTGCAGCTTTTGTCGTGCTAGACGCATGGGCCCGTTCCACGAACTCCGGCTGGCTCGCTCCGTAGCCGACCGGAAACCGTTTGTCTTGGCCTGGTTGACGGTGACAGCATGCCCTGGGTGCAGGAACGCGGCCACTCCTTGGACAGCTTACCCCTCGCTGCTGCAACGGTCGTCGTGGCCTCCGTCGGCTCCCCTCCTTACTGGCTGCAATGCTGTCTTTTCCCTAGTTATATTTTTTTCTTTTTCAAATCTACCCCCGCTCGATCTTTTCCAATAGAAAGCGCGTGCTTGCTCTGGAAGTAAAATGCGCTGAATATCGACAGAGCGTCCCATCTATATTCAGCACAAGAAATTACTCCCTGTGCATTGGTCAAAGTTAAGTCTGCCGTGGGCGCAAGTCGTAACGAGGCGCAATGCTCGATATCCCAAGCCTTGCCTCTCGCTGCAGCTGCCTGCTGGTGGGGGAGAGCGTTATCCTCTGGCCACGCAGCGGGACTAGAATTGCGGTGCGCTTTGTGTAAAGTCTAGCTCCGTCATCTTTGCTTGCTGCTCTGTCGCGAGTCGGCGTGTGCCCAACGCAGCAACCGTGGCGTTGTTGAGAACTTATACAGTAAGTTCTACCCATTCGACAACGTCACCATGCACATCACTAGGCAGCGAAATGACACAACTTGAAGAAAAGTCTTAGGGCCGCTCGCATGCTCAGCGATGCACATGTGCGATATAGCTCGTTTCAGCGTGGCGTGACCAACCTCGGAGGACTCATGTGTATCCTTCGCGTGGGGAAAGGATTGCGCAAGGTGCTATAGGAGTACATATATTATGTTGAGGCATGAAAAGTAAAGAAAAATAAAGAGCCTCTGCCCGTGCCACTTAGTATAACGGGCTTGCTATAGGAGTACAGACGGCAGGGATCCAACACGCTCACAGCAATACAAGGTGTGTAGCGCCCGCACAGCCAGCAATACCAGCGTGCCCTTTGTGTGCCGCGGCCGCGCCGCTCGGCT
Source organism: Amblyomma maculatum (assembly GCF_055883805.1). Classification (NCBI taxonomy): domain Eukaryota; kingdom Metazoa; phylum Arthropoda; class Arachnida; order Ixodida; family Ixodidae; genus Amblyomma; species Amblyomma maculatum. Next base: position 63,092,262 of record NC_139353.1, read on the forward strand.
CCCAGAGCCCGTCGAACATTAGTCGACAAAAATAAAAAGAAAAAGGATCCTACCGCTTTCTTGCTAAAGCTCCCTTAAGGCTGACTAGGCTCCCCACTGCACTGATGCAATTAAAACGGTCACCACTCAGAGAAGCCGGGTAGGCCGCCCCTTCTCTGAGGCTGCGAGCTATCGCGGCGAACTGGCTAACGGGCACGGCAGAAAGGATAGTAATAACACTTCTCATGCCTTCAACGTGCGCGTGCAATAGTACATACGCTACAACGTTGACCGTCCTCCCGTAGAGCATGGTAAGTCAAAACGCTACGAGAGAATGCCCATCACACCAGCATCCGCGCGTCACCCTGCTACAGAGCGGTGGAGTCGTGTGACATCCTGCTCTCGCAGAAAATTACAAGATCACAGTGGCTAGCGTCAGCTCCTGATCTCTCTCGCAATAATAACAGTTAAGGTGGTTTTGCTTGCTTGCCGTTGTGCAATCACCACTGCAGTATTAGAAGAGACTGAAAGGTCAGTCCTGCTCACTGCCATGGCTAGTCTATGTGTCGGCGTCGTACACACAGACACTCGATTTGTCACACCTCTGGCCCCACGTTGGGCGCCATAATATGGGGGTTAATTCTCGCACGAGAATGCGCCACGGGGGGGGGGGGGGGAAGCTAGACGCTACAGTCGCCTTCTAGCCCCGACGTGTCAGCCCTAGCAGACAAAGCTGTGACCCCCAACCCGCGGTGCGAGAAGTCGCCACTGCGGCGGGTCGGGCCAGAGGGGACAAACACCGAGTTACGTACTCGAACAGAGTTTATTGTGCTCGAGTATACGGCAAAGGAATAGCAATTAAGAACAACCACCGTGTAGCGAGCGAACGCCGCGTACGGGGGTGAAATAAAAACCACCTAATGGGGAAGCGCGCCAGGGAGGCGAGAGGAAGAGTCTTCTCACCTGACACGGCTTCTCGCTCACATCCCGTTGCGGTAAGTGCCTACGGTCAATGGGCGATTCTCGGTGACGGCGGTGGTCTCCTCGGCGGAAATCATGAACCGCGTGCGTGCGCGCCCATTCGCCGAAGAACCCCGAGCGAGTTGCGACAGTCGCGCTCCTCGACACGGAACGAGAGAGGAGGTCTCCCGGTTACGCCGGCAGGAAAGAGGGAAGCCCGCGGCAGCGTCGCCGTAGGGCCCGGGAGGCGGCGGGGGGTGGCCAGCATGCCCTCTCCTTCGCCAACCTCTCTGCCAGCGCGCGTAATCACGCGTGTTAATTACGCGCGGGCGTTATAATGGAGGAAGGGGATTGTGAATCCCCACAAACTTGAGTTATTTCTCTGACCCACTCTGCACGCTTCCTATCTCTTAATGTTATCCCTACCATTTTTCGTTCCATAGCCCTCTGCGTTTGTCCTCAACTTAAGCAGAACTCTCTTGGTTAGCCTCCACGTTTCAGCCCCATAGGTGAGTACAGGCAAGTAGTCATTATTAGTCATAATAACGTCGATCAAGATCTATTTTAATCTCTATTAATCGCTATCTCAATCAACCAGTTTCCTTCATATATAATCTGTCTTCATACGGTGAACATTTCTCTATGGCGCGTCCGGCGGTCATGTCCAGCCGACTCACCAATAGCCTGAAAAGGTTTTCGCCTTTAAAAATTGCTCCAAGGCATGGCGTGTAAGTCGCCTTTGCTGAACCAAGGAAATTGAAAGGAATGTGCGTCAAAATAAATGTCGAAGACAAGCCTGAAGCAGAGGCGCCTTGTGGTGTCCTTGTCCAGGCACACACACACACACACAAAAAACCATAGCTGCTACGAAGGTCTTGTTTATAAGCTACCGCTATCTTTAGCGCAGACAGGCAGATAACTAATCAAAGGCTTAGAGAAGATACGCGCAACTGCTGCCAGATAAATGCACCTAGGAATTTGGCGCCACACTGCTCCAGATAAGACGACTGCACACGTCAATTTGATCCTAGCGGAGTTTTGTAAGGTCTAGAGTTAACCGAATAAAGAAGGTCTGGGAGGCTTACTTGTAGAATCAGGAAGAGAAGAGCAATCTGTAAGCGACGCGTCATTTATGCTTTCCAAGCAAGAAAAATAGTCTGGGAAACACAATAACAAAAAATAACCAGCTGTGCCGAACTAGACCAATTGTATGCCGTAGATGTCATATACTTTCTGCCATGACTGAATATTTCGGAATTTTGTCTGACTTTCCAGACATATATTACCGGAATATAATTTCGGTTGATAGTTCGCGCAACCATGCTTTGTGCCATGCCTGGTCAATGGCCACGCATTTTCAAAAAATCAATAAGAAATGACCATGTTAACAACCAACTTAGCCCCTTTTACACCCCCTTTGCCTTAGTAAAAAACATACTGAAGTTTCGGCAGCGTTGCGCGCTAGCTCAGGCACTAACATATAGTTTTCAATCAATCGATCAATCAATCAATGAAAGTGATCTTTATTTGAATGCAACGAAATACATAAAGAACATTTGGACTGATAGCCGCGGGGCTAGTAGACGGTCCAGTACAGAATAAACTTGATCAGGCAGCCGTAATGAGCGCGAAAAAAAAGATGAAACAAACAAACAAAAACAGAATCGACAAGCACGGAGGAAAATACATTTCAGCAAAGAATTATTAGGCGAGTTATACAAAACGCAAGCGCACAAAAAAAAAAGTGGCGGGGGGGGGAGGGCGGGGAGAGGATCATGACTCTTCTTAGCTGTTAATATAGAACATTCTGCAACTCATCTTAAAGTTATCGGCAAGTTTCACATTAATAGGCAACGTGTTGCAATGTTTTGCTCCAGAGAAGTGCACTAAACGTTCTGCGTACACATTGTGGGATTGGGAATTTGGAGAGGATGTGGGATTTTCGCCAGCTAAGCACTTCAATTTCACCGACGTTTATAACTGGCACAAAAGCGTCACCATCGTCGTCACAGGTAGTAACCAGAGACTCATGTGATGATGGTTAAATCAGTTATCATTTAGAATTCGAATTAGTTCTTAATTCCTCGCATGTTATTTCTTTACCTTTAAACTCGCTGCCCTGTAATGAGCCTTTACGGCTGTAAATATTATTCAGAATATTTTTGAAAATTGATTGAATCTGTGCGCAGTTTAGACTTCTGTGAACACAATTTTCAAGTTTATAAAGATAGCCAGCTGTAAGCTCGAAAATGCTTTTGGTACGTTTCCCGCGGCCGCTGACTCTCAGACAAGAGGTTCAGATGACGCGGGTCGATCAGTGATAAAAAACGGGATGATATAGGGCGCCTAATTAAACTGCTATAACTTCTGGAATAACTAGAGTTTGCTTTCCTTGGAGTATCAGCATGCACTTTAATATTTTATTTGATTGCACCCTGTAATAAACTGCGGTTCAATATTATGGGAGGTTCAAAATAACCCAGAACACCTACATCGATGCTTTTTTTTTTTTTTTTTTCAGAAGGGTTTGCAGCTGTTTCATGTATTTGACTTCTGAGATAGAGGGAGCTCGACACATAAAAGAAAGAGTTGGTAATTATTCATTAATACCACGTATGGCAAGCTGATGGAGTTTAACAGAGCGGCTACAAACCGATCATTGGACGTGAAAGGACACGAACCTGTAAGACACTGAAGTCTACCACAAGCCTTCCTGGGAAAAAGGCCAGAACACCACTAACTCTTTTATAGTTAATTTTATAGTTTTTTTTTCAATCACGACTACTTCGTGATTGACACTCATTCGCGGATATCGTTTTGTTTTGCGAAGTAAAAACGAACGTGATTGGAAGTCGTGTTAAACAGCGCTCTCTCCTCCACCTCCATGCTTAGCCAATTGTGCTGCCCAGGAATGACTGCCTAACTACCTGCTTGGTTAAAAAAATGCGATCACCCACGGTTCAGGCAGCGCGAGCACAACGCCAATAACCATATAGCTGCATTACGTCCTTGTCATTGTCATGACGGGAACACAGTACAGCTAACCGCACTCGAATTCGTGACGCGGAAGCAAGAATACTGGCCGGCAGCCAACAGTGACGCCTTTTAATGGACAAGCAGACTTCAGAGCACATTATCAGCGCATGCGTCTCCTCCGCGCGGATAGATAGCGAAGACCGAGGTCAGAGTTTTTTATATATATATATATATATATTAGGCTAGACTGTTTGCGCCCCAGCTTGATGGTCATATCATTGCTCAAAAAAAGATGCGCAGCTTCTCCATGCTTGCCTTCACGTCGATCACGTAGAACAGCCATATCCTTATATGATAAAGGTATGCTCGTGCTCGTAATCTTTGCTTTTTTCGTCTGCTATCGTCAGAGTATGCTGATTGATTGCTGCCATCACAGTGCAAGAGTCTTATTGCGAATATGACGTTCCCTATTGTGCTTCGTAGGAAAAGCATTGTATTACTTATGATCTGTCCACTGCTTAACAAATTGATAATGGTCCTCACTTGAGCTCTCTGCGATGTCCAAGGTCGAAGTGCTGAGAGAAATGTGATTTATGAGGCGAAGCTTCCAAGCTGAGGCTCCAGTGGGCCTTATGTTGAAAGAGAAGCCCTGCAGTATCACAACTCATGACGCCGGAGTAAGAGACAGCAGAAGTCGATCGCTGCATCCTATCTGGCCGGTCCAAATCAATAGCAGGATGTTGCCGAGTTGTTTATCTTGCCGAGGTTCCTGTACGAGGCACTCAAATGAGCGCAATTTTCAAGGACACTGTCATAATAAAACCATAACTGTGTATAGGGTCCCCTTTCCAGCCCGTAAGTAAAGCCCCTTATGGGAATTGTCACTCGCAGTGGATGCCCATCGAGAAAGTCAAGCGGCCTATGTGCAGTGCTCTCACAGAAGAGTGGATTCCATTCTGAGTGCTTTCACTAAGCGCACGTTTTACGCAAGAGAGCGTATTTTGGCCTTCTACGAAATTAAAGACATCACGTGTAATGTACTGAAAAAGTTGCAAAAAAATTGTTCTTGCTTGTAGAATAGTTTGGAGTTTTTCATATGCCACAAGGCACAGAGAAAATTTCAGCGGACACACTTAATACAGCCTACATGGGATAATGCGAATCTATTCTGTTGTATTATTTATTATTTATTTATTTATTGTACTGATACTGCAGTTCCACATTTTGGGCTCTTGGCAGGGCGGAAAAATATACCAAATAACGCACTTCCAAAACGAAAGTTACTAGTGGCAAGCAGACCCAGCCTCGGTGGTGCAGTGGCTAGGGAGCTCCACTGCTGTGTACAAGGATGCGGGATCGAATCCCCACCGCAGCGGCCGCTTTTCAATGGAAGCGAAAAGCAAGGTGCCCGTGTACTCTGTCATGTCGTGCACGTTAACGAATCCCAGGTGGTCTAATTTCTGGAGTACTCCACTTTAACGCCTCTCATAGCCTTTACAACGTTAAATCCCATAACCAATAAACCAGTGGCGAGCGGAAGCATAAGAAAATCATCTGTTCCATACAACGTTATCGAAGAAAGGCGATAATGATGATTGCAAAACTTCAAGATCAGTCTGGTTATTGCAGTTAGTGGCCGTTCTTGGAAAAAAAGAATGCTTAAAAAGTTATTACGGGGCTCATTTCTACTTATGGTCATAGCATGTCTTTGTCTAGTAGCATAACCAGTCGGATGGCGATAGTTTCAGAGACGTCGGTTTTACAGTCTCCTTATTTATTTATGAAATTCGAAATTAGGTCCGCTGGGTTGATTTATTTGACTTATTGACGGCAAGTTAGCTTTACTTATTTAGTCATTGACTAAATTAAACTTAAACCTATTATAAACCTTGCTTTCTTCTTCTGTATATTTTATACCTTATTGATGTTAGTTTTTTTCAGGGGTTCGAGATGATGAAAGCATAATTTACCGTGTGAAGAACTGTTGATTCGTAGGCAAAGAAAAATTGAAGGAGAAAAATGTTTGGGAGGACGTGTAAGAAACAATAGCCGGACGCTTGGAGTAGTATTTACATAGTCTATGTGTTAGTCCAGCTAAAGTCACTGGTAATACACGGCCCAATGAATTTAATGGTTCTGACAGTGCAAACAAATTTGAAGGGATTTATTACGTGTCATAGCCATCTTTTCAAAGTAACCATTTTTTGAAACATAACTCATATTTGCATAAATTCACACCAAGCGGTAATGTCTTGAAGAGCTTTATGTACAGCAATAGATCACTCACGGCAAATATCTGAGAACAAATTACATAATCATCAGCATACTTGTATTTAACAGTAACATCATGTACAATATCATTTTTATATAACAGGAAAATTAGATTTGTAAAGTTTGAGCCATGCTTCATTGCATAATGGCTACGAGTCATGTCAATGAGTGATATTCACGACTACGCGCTATGTCTGTACAAACAACACACTTGTGATTATGTTAATTTTTTCTCAGTCATGCTACAAGAGGGCACCTAGTGCCCTGTCATGTCAGCTGCAACTACAACCAATCAGGGATATGCGCCGTGAGGGCCATGATACTATACTACCCAAAATGGCAATCCCGACATAGACATACCATCCGCGTTTTATACAAGCTCTGCGAATTGGACCGCATGGCCCAGGAGTAGCGCATCTAACTCGTGGTCTAAGGGATCCGTTGGGTAACATCCTCATCTGAAATGCCTTGACTGTGTTGAAAGCTTCTGTAAATTCGGCCATGACATGCGGTCCCTTGACGTCACAAAAATCGCCGACCTATCCGTTGCCTCGTCATGTCAGGCGACGCACAAAGGAATTTCCGCTTAATGAGGCTACTAATGATTTGGTTTTTAATAACAATGACCTATGCAGCGGACGTCACGAGACTTAGTGCGGTACTGCGGTGAAGACATTTTCATCCCGGTAACCTAAGCACGTGCTGGCTACCAAAATCGGGCTGTGAAACAGTATCGCATTCCTCTCTTTATAATGCAGAGTCCAAGACGTGACAACAATGGCATACCCACAACTTTCAGATCTTGGACATCCATTTATTAGCCTTATCGACCTTAATAAATATATTCCGAATGTACGAGAAACATAGTTCTTTCAATTTATTTATGTTTTTAATTTTATTGCGATGATACCGCAATCACGACGTTGTCGCAGTTTAAAATATCTTCTCCACGGCTTCTTTTCTGCTCACTGACTTCTCTTGGGGCACTTTGAGTGCTATGCCAACAAACTAGAAGAGTTCTCAACAAGGACAAAAACAGATCCTGCGCTTGCTGACTGCTGAGCCCATGGGTGCGAATCTTATCACTGTCCGTGGTTGTCGCCTTTTCTAAACAAGTGAAATGCAGTGCGACCGTGTACTGTGCGATGTCAGAGCGGGTTTAATAACCACAAATAGTCGAAATCACGGGAGCCCTCCACGGCGCCCATCATACCCAGTGGTGGTTGGGAACTAAATCATGCCAAGATTGCGAATATAGGCATTTAAAAAAAATTTTTTTCGCAGTTAAGCTGAAAATTATAGTCATTAACTCAAAAAAGAATTGATACTTATGAGCTGAGGTATCGCATATACAAACGTCTCGGAAAACACCCCGAAAAAGAAATTCTCGGGACGATTACGATACTATCTGATGCATAATTTAAGAGCTCCTATTTAAGCGTTCTTACCATATACTCGAGCAAGCAATTTGAGAGAGACTTGTATGCATGTATTGGCAGTTACAATAAAATAATTACTGATTTACAGGAAGGGGGAGGCACAGTTTCTGTATCAATTGTTTCTGTGGACGCCTGAACGCGCCGAAGGGGAAGCGAGGAAGGTGGAACGGGAAGTTGAAAGAGGGAGAGAGAGAAGACGTAGTGGAGGGCTGCAGAACACTTTTTACCACCTGGGGATCTTGTGCACTGACATCGCGGGCAAAAAGGGGCAAGGTGGTGAAGGGTGGCTGTTCCTGGCTTTACGGGGCAGGGACTAGTAGGTCAAAGCCATTTGCGGCGGCGGCTAGCCTGCCATCGAATTTTTGTCTGTTGTTGGCCATCATTGTACTCGCCGCCGCTTAGGTTGTGGACGACGGCTGTTGCAGCGCGCGTCCTTGTCTCCCTCTTCTTTTTCTTTGTTCTCTACTTTCTCTCTTTTGTCCACACGAGGCAGCGGAGGTGGCTCAGCTACAAAGTCAGCAGCAGGTCCGCGCATTTTATTTTCCTTCTTCCTACAGCCACAACCACAACAACACAGAGTCAGTAGCATGCCCGTGCATTTTCTTTTCCTTCTTCCTTCCGCCACAACAAGTCTGACATCGCACAGAACACGGATGCCTCTTAGCGCAGCCGCCGGTGGTCGCGTTCGAACCCGGTTATTCGACCACAGTAAAACCGCGGATTTAAAAGGTGGCATTACATGGGGTTGCGCTACAACAACCGCAGATTTCGCTTTATGACTAGGTTCGATCCGGCCTTAAACACCCACAATTTGCATCGTGCTCAGTAGGGGTAGTCTAATCTCAGATAATGTCCATATCAGTCAGTTTTAAACGGCTTACAGAAATGCTGTCCGCTGCTGAAAAAACGGAGGAATTCATATCTGAAAAGGAAGAGTACTACCGGCATGGACATGAGGCATCTGATGTCTGATATCTCCCATGGATCTGCGGCACATAAAATGCTCAGCAAAGAGGATGTATAGTGCAGTAGAACTTTTATGCGTTCAACGGTGCATTCGACAAGGAACGCGCGATGTACCGTGTGCAGCAAGCAACAACTCTCAGGTTTTGGCATTTCTCTACTGCAGATTCTGTAGTGCTTTCGGAACTTTCAGCCGGAATTCAAGTGCAATGAGCCACCTCGGCGAGTCCGGCCGACGCCGTGGTCTGTATCTGTTCGCACAAACGCGTGATCATTCCAGGCACGTAGCGCATGTCTCGAATGTAGCTGTGACAGAAATCTTATCAGGTGCGGCGTGACGGGGTCGTGAGATGTACTGCCACTGCCTCCTAAAGCAGCCAGCAGTGACTTGGAAGATAAATCGCTGTGCGCGAGGGACATGAATGCCGATGAGGTGGAGCGTCATGCTCTGAACGCAGTACGTATGCAGGACACCAGACACAGAAATGTGCAAAGGTTACAAGAGAGGATGAATGCTTTTGGCAAGTAGCCCACAAATATGATCAAGCTTGTCAACAGTTTCTATTCAGCCTAACGTGGTCCAAATAACACTCCCAAAACAAAAACATAGTCGTCAAAAACTGATTCGTGCCAGAGAAATTCTAGCCAGAGAGTCAGCCAGTTAATGATGGTTATCTACGTTAATACGTGTGTTATCACTTCCTTTTTTAACATGCTTCATGAGCAGGCCATTCAAGTGCGCCTTGAAGTTTTTTTTCGGTTGGAATTTCGTTTATCTTCCTGCGGTATCTCGTCCTCGTCAGTGAACGTGACTTTTCGAGCTTTTCTCAAAGCACATATAGCGGTCTTCGTGAAGCAAGTGATGCTGGCTGCACTTCAAAATCCTGCTGAGGAGAACTGGTACTTTCGTAACTTGCAACAATAATTTTATTAAAAAAAAAGAAAAAAGTGGATGTCGCGAAGTTCTACATTGTGCTAAGGCAGTACTTATTGGTTGTCTTTTTCCTTCTTTCATGCGTTGAAAACTTTACAAAAGCCTGTTCTAGCAGAGTTTTCTGTAGCACTAAAAAACCTCCCAAGTGGTCGAAGTTATCCACAGCCCTCCGTTAAGACATTCCACATAGCATGGGTCACTTCGACATATTCAAAACCCATAAACCGTAAAGCGTCGCGGGAACAACTTTTCATGACAAACGAAATAATCGTGTGTAAGCGTTTAAGTTCTTCTTTCAAGCGTACTTCGCTAGCCATAAAAGAATGCGTCATTCGGTAATTCTTGAACTTCTAGAGGGATTCATGTTTAACTTGTGAAACAGCGGCTGCCAATCACTCTGTTATGAAACGCAGCGCTTGAGGGAAAAAGAATTTACTGTGATGAAAAATTTCCAAATTGCGATGCTTTTTTATTTTTGTAAAGAATGCTCTGAGTCACAAGAAAAATATATCATTCCATGCCAGGATTCAGTGCACATAGCTCTGTATAGGACGTTGCTGTCTCACATTGTCTAGAACGAAGTAAATTCTGTTTTGCGCAGCACAATGCACCATTCCGCGTGCGCCGAGCCGTAGGCGAAAGAAAAACACGGCTGCGATAGCGCTTATCATGCAATAACTGCCTCGTCGATTCTGCTATCACTTGTTATTGAAAGAAAGAGCGTCTGATACGGATGCCCGAATTATTTTATACGTCATGCTAGACAAAACAAATCGCACTGGTAGCAGCCAATCATTGAAGGAACTCGATTTACCGTGCTTCCTACCTCTAGAAAAATTCAAGACCCTGGCGATACGAACAGATCAGCAGATTTTCATCGCACTGCGTTAGACCAATACGCTGTAAACATAAATAAGCCCAAAATGGAGCATAAATGGTTGACGCCGCCTTTATACTTCTTGCTGTGAAATTGTGAAATTCCTTATAAGAGTAAAGATGAGGACATCTCCTTTTTTACTCCAGTCACAAAATTAGGAAGTAAAATTGAACTACCGGGGTTGCGCAGTGGTTACTGCGCTTGGGTACTGTTCCCAAGGATACGGGATCGAATCTCGGCCTCGGCGGCCGCTTTTTGACGGAGGCGTAAAGCAAGGAGCCCGTGTACTTTGCCATGTCAGTGCACGTTAAAGAACCTCAGGTGGTCAAAATTTCCGGAGTCCTCCACTACGGCTTCTCTCATAGCCTGAGTCGCTTTGGGACGTTAAACCCCACAAACCAAACCAAGAAGTAAAATTGAGTCTTGAAATGAATGTGCTCCTTCTACAAACAGGTGTTTGTCGACATGAACACTCCTTCAGACCTTGAAGAGTTTTAAAAAATTAGTTGTGGTTTAACTCTAGCTAACCCTCGTTGAATTGCGATAGCAACAGCTGAAGCTTCTTTTGACTTCTACATTATTCCTCTATCACGCCTGATTAGTGTAAGGTGCTACACTACTGGGGACACTTATGCTTATGCTTTAAGAATATGACGCGCGAGCATAAGTTATTAGCCTTCTTCTTCTGCTCCTGTTCCTCCTCCTAGGCTGTTCAAGATCAAGCGTGGCTTCCGCCGGGACCACGCGATGGCTCGAAACCTGGCGCAGTATTGCCATCGCAATAATACTCCTTCCTCAGCGTCTGGGCGCTCGGCCGCCGCTTGGTGGCGGCTCACTTTTCGCCGTGTTAGCAGGTGACAACGTCCTCATCGCTGCTGGCTAGTTTGGCGCATCTGCTTGTGTTTTTTCACGCTTGTTTATTGTCATACAAGGCAACGGGTTACCATCGCCTTCTGAAAAATAATGCTGCACAGACTGCCTCTGAAGGCGCCAGCAAGTTCAAGAAACGCTTCGTGCTGCTTCTCCGGCATCGCCGTCCAGCGAGAGGCCTAGTTCAAGAAACGCATCGCCGACCAGCGAGAGGCCTAGCCAGGCCTAGCTTCGATGAGCCGACATGGAGGTGACCGA